>NW_006262022.1:6452281-6480131 GCF_000493195.1 Citrus x clementina
TTTACGAAACTCAAAGCGTTTGGTTGTGAGCCTAATGTCATTACGTACAGTACTTTAATTAATGGATTGTGTCGAACTGGCCATACAATTGTTGCTCTAAATTTATTTGAAGAGATGATTAATGGAAACGGGGAATTTGGTGTCGTTTGTAAGCCAGACGCTGTTATATACACTACTATTATCGATGGTCTTTGTAAGGAAGGTTTTGTGGACAAGGCCAAGGAACTGCTTCTGCAGATGAAGGATAAGAATATTAACCCTGATGTGGTTACTTATAACTCTGTGATTCGTGGTTTTTGTTACGCTAATGATTCGAACGAGGCGAAGCGTTTGTTTATTGAGATGATGGATCAAGGGGTACAGCCTAATGTTGTGACTTTCAGTGTGATCATGGATGAGCTCTGCAAGAATGGGAAGATGGAAGAAGCAAGTCAGTTGTTGGAACTGATGATTCAGATTGGTGTGCGTCCAAATGCTTTTGTCTATAACACATTAATGGACGGGTTTTGTTTGACAGGTAGAGTTAATCGTGCGAAGGAACTATTTGTTTCTATGGAGAGTATGGGTTGCAAACATAATGTTTTTAGTTACAGTATTTTGATAAATGGTTACTGCAAGAATAAGGAAATAGAGGGAGCGTTAAGCCTTTATAGCGAAATGCTTTCTAAAGGAATAAAGCCAACAGTTGTTACATATAACACCTTGTTTATTGGCCTTTTTGAAATACACCAGGTTGAGCGTGCTTTCAAGCTGTTTGATGAGATGCAACGTCATGGCGTGGCAGCTGATACCTGGGCATATAGAACCTTTATTGATGGGCTCTGCAAGAATGGTTATATTGTAGAGGCACTTGAACTATTTCGTACTTTGAGAATTCTCAAGTGTGAACTTGATATTCGATCCTACAGCTGCCTCATTGATGGATTATGTAAATCCGGCAGACTCAAAATTGCATGGGAACTATTTCATAGTTTGCCTCGTGGAGTCCTAATAGCAGATGTTGTAACATATAACATCATGATCCATGCGCTTTGTGCTGATGGAAAAATGGACAAGGCACATGATTTGTTTCTTGATATGGAAGCAAAAGGTGTAGCACCCGATTGTGTCGCATTTAACACGCTGATGCTAGGTTGCATCCGCAATAATGAGACATCAAAAGTTGTTGAACTCCTTCACAGAATGGATGAGAGAAATGTGATACCAGATGCATCTACACTTTCAATTGTTGTGGACTTACTTGTAAAGAATGAAATTAGCTTAAACTCCATTCCACAATTCAAGAGTCAAAGGTAAGTGAGTTTAATATTGATTTAGTCGCATGTTTCTTCTGCCTGAAAACCCGATCTGGAGGATCCCATTCTTATTAACACGTGTAAAGGAGTGTTGTCTAATGTTGGCATGTTCCTAGGTTCTGTCCATGGATTCTGTTTGCAGACATGGCTAACTTCTTGTCCAACAGATAAGTTTTAAAGTCTTTCAACTTTATGTTGTAAAATAACATTTTTATTATTCAATTCATGAGTTTTCCTTCTGCAACACATCCTTCTCATTAGCTGGAAGTGCAAATTTTTTAGGCTTTTCCTTATGGCCTCTTTTTCTTCTCTAAATAAAATGGCATTTTGTTTCCCTCCTGTGAGGGTACAACGTTTATGTTCAAACTTTCTGATAGTTAAGTTGGTTGTCTTTGATATAGGGAACTTCCAGTTGAACTGATTTGTAATTCAAGTATATGAGATTACCAACTGTATTGGGAATTGATGCCAAATTAATTATGTCATCAGGTTTTTCAATCAGCGTTCATCATTTATTTCTATTAACAATTAATAGCACAGCTTGTCTTCTCAGCTTCATTGATTCCTCTAAAAAATAATCTTGTAAAGACAATTTTTTTTTTTTTTTTGGCATGGTAAATGCTAGATAGTTTGTGGTCTGAATGATACTAATAATTGCCCAAATTACCATGTAACAAGGAGTGTTTTATAGTGATGTCATGCTCACAGGTACCACTCATCAACATGGCCAACGCTTTCGATGCAGTCATTATTATGGAAATTCAAGAGTTCTCCTCCTAAGAGGTCTCTCTCTCGTTCTCTTAATTTCCTTATTCTGTTTTGGAAGTAATGTAATGGGAAAATAGCATTTAATTTCCTTGTGTGTGACATTTTCTTCTATAAATGCTATAAAATATCATATTTTTTTTTCATCATTGATGTGTATTACACAATCAGAAGACTACTCATATTTATATGAAACATCTACTTTATGGCACAATTCAGATTTTTATCCTTATAAATATTGGAAGGATATCTTTATGTTTCTTCTGTGATAACTTTTCCGGGTGCTGCAACCTTTTTATTAGATTGATAGAATGTGAATACAAGGAAATTCTGTTTGATAATCTCGGCAAACCAGGATTAATATGAAATGGAGCGTCATCAACAAATACTTAGCATATTGCTGACTATGATTTGTTCTCCTCCCCTCATTCTTTTTGTGAGTAGAATTGGATTGTGAAACTTGTTATGTCAGCACAAGTGTTCTTACAAGTTGATGTAAAATACACTGACTTGAAATAATGGCATGGTAATTGGTATAGATAAGCTAGCATGAGTATATTTTGTCACCAATTTTGCCAACCGCGTCTGGGTGTGGAAATTATATTGCATTTCTAATGTCATTTGAAAGAAAAACTTGCAAAATTTGTAATTTGTTAAATCTGAACCGTGGTTCACATCTACTCTTCCCGAACTTGAGTCATATGATTCAATTTTTTAGTGGGCATGGCGAGATAGATTTCTACCAAGCCCAACCCATTTATCTACCCTTTTGTAATTTTCTATCATGCATATATTTATATTTTTGTATAGTTAATATCTAATTATTTATGTATTTTTATTGAATAACTACTAATTATATTTTTCTAAAACATCGGCATGAAAAGTTCAACTTAATATTGAATTAAATTTTGATAAGTATATGTCAAATGTTTGGAATTCTTTTCCTAGTCTTCATGATTGATTAATTGGAAAATAAATGTGTATGTATTAAAATGGTATTGGATAAACATGCCCCTATCACCCAAGTTTTCCTTTGGATAATTTCCTAACTTGCAAGTTGATATCGATGTTTAAAAAGAACCAAAAAAAAAAAAAATACATTGAAATCTTCATCAATTACTTCTTGACCTAGTAGTTGACACTTTCTCGCCTTATTCTTGAGGTTAAAGGTTTGAATTTTCTTATGTGGATTTTAGGTGAACTACAGAAAAGCAGCTTATATGAGACATTTTCAAAATAAGTATGAATGTGGTACTTATTCATCTGATGGACATATTAATGACGTGATAAATTCGTGTTATGTAAATTTTCCAGACTGTATAATTATATTATAATATTAAATAAATAAATAAGAAGAAAGAAAGGAAAATGCAGCTTCCAAAATTTTTCATAGATTGGCTATATGCACAAACAGCAAATCAAAACAAAAAGAAAGGATGTGACATGACCTTACTACCTGTTATCCCAGTTATGGAATTCAAGTCAATCTTTGAAGTAATGCACTTTTATTTCTCTATGACAGAGACAGGTCCAAGTCTTTCTTCCAAATTCATAATCTTCAACATTTCTCCAACCAATCAAGCAAGGCTAGAGATAGGTAACATACATTTTGATGTACATTTGACTTTTGTATCATCTACTTCACTAGTGATCCATTAAATGGATCCACCATTAACGTAAATGCTAGTTTAACTATTGACAGTGGAGCAAGTATGTATGTGGTCCCTACGCACAAGCATACACGCCCATTAAAGCATTTACTCTCCTCATCATTGGATATGAATTTTGTGAACTATATATCTTTTTGGGGGTTTCATTTATCTTTCCGGTCTCTTATGATCATTCACGGCTCCTGCTGCTGCTTCTTATTGGCTCTTAGACATCCTCTGTCTTGTTCTTGCTGTGTGTGTCAGCCACTAGCAACTGCTTCAAGCAATGTGAGTTTGTTGCGTGAGCTTCCGTTTTGGTTATTTTCAATTATTATTTTTGTTGATGGGTTTGTGATTTTGTGCTGTATTATTACAGGATTACACTGTTTATATGGAAGAGAGAAGATATGATGAGCCTCAGCTGGTTCAGGATTCGGACCATCAGATTCTTTCGGATATTCTTGGAAGGTTTATATTTCAATCTCTTTAGCCGAATTTACCTATCATATTTTTATCATATAAACGTTATGCAAAATGTTTATGTTAATGTATGGCGAAAATTGAAAAATGGAAAATAAAAATATTTGTGCTGCTTTCACTATTTATCTATGTTAATCTCTTTGATAAAATGAAGTGGATGTCATTATTTCCATGCATCAGTAATTACAATCCATATTGTGCTCTTGCTAGTCTGTGCTCCATTTGAACATCGCAACGAACTTATTTACTTACATATTTTTTGTGCTTTCTGATTGGAAATTGGAAGTTTTAACCAATTTCTGATCAGAAACAGCCCTTTTGAGTGCTATGGCAGAAACCGCAGACGCGGCCTAACCTTCATTTTTAATTTGTATCAATTGGTAGTTTTTTATAACTCTCTCTTTTCCCCTCTATCAATAATGAATGGTATTCGCTAGAGAAACCGTAAGGGGACTAATCATTGTGAAAAGCACTAGGTGATAACTAGCAGTTTCAATTTGACAGCAAAGAAGCTGCTAAGGAATCAATTCTCTGTACAGCCACAAGCATGGTTTTTCTGGATTTGCCGCAGTCTTAACAGTCTCAAGCCAAGTTAACTGCAGGTGTTATAATGTTGGTGAATGAAATCTGTTTTAGCTGTCCAAATTTGTTTTATAAACCAATATTTTCTGTTGATACGTTTTGTATGATGCATTTGTGCAGATCATCCTGCCGTGGTCTGTATTGTACCAAATAGGACACTCAGTTTGCACACAACCAAAATGTTGTGAATGAAATTCCTTCAAAAGGCCATTCAGGCGCTGGAAGTTATTTTCAGATTCATGGAAATAACTATAATACTGGTGGCATTTAGTTTCCAAGTGATCTTGGTAGTTCAATAAGTTCTAATTCTACACTTGTTTCCAAAGGTTTTGGTTACAGGATGGTCTGCCTGTTGAATTACAAACTTGTGATGATTTGTACAAGAGGAAAAAATGTATTGTTTGGAATTTTTGTTCTATATGATATAACTCTGTGAAACAGCTTTCCATTTTGTGTTCAGGTTGAACAACATACAATTTGAACGAAGATTATTCAATCAAATTGAAGATTTCTGTTTGAATAGTTTGAATGACAAAATTAAATTTACTTTCTTGCAGATGCAGTAGCATTTAATCAAGTTCCTTGTGCTGTTGAAACAAAAATATAACATCCTTGCTTGCATTTCAACATGATATGATGCAACTCTTTTACTGTTAACCAACACACATACATGTAGCTCAGGAATAAATTTTTATTTTCTCAAACAGGGTCAGGCTTTTTATAATGGAAAAGAGGATCTGAACAAGTTTTATCCTATTGTGATTGGGAAAGATATAGCTGCATATGATGCAGATGAAGGTAGTGCGAGGTAAAACAATTTTTTATTTTTTCTATTATTGTGCTTTTTTTTTTTTTTTTGTGGCTTCATGCTGGCTGGAATATCTGCATGAACATCCTAGTCTGTGGTAATTGGTAAACCATAAAGATTCTAACAACATGCACTCTTAACAGAAGTTGTGAATCAGGGACCCTGAATGCAACCTTAGTGAGAGGAAAATTTATTATTTGTTTCCAGTCACAGTCTCAGAGGTCAGCTGCAGCTACTGCATGAACTGTACTGGATACTGGGAGTGCTGGTCTCATATTTGCTAAGTTTCCCACAAAGGATGTTCATTTTTCCTTTAGTATTCCCCGTGTCCGGATGACTTTGCAATTGGAACATCTCTTCTCACCCGCATGGAAGCAAACAAGTAAAAGCTCTCAGTGTTGACCATAGGAATGTTCTAAATATACATACTTGCTTTTCCATGCATATGAGCTACATGGCTTCTGGGTTCTGATTGTGACCATGAATCCATGGTAATGTTCTAATATACACTTATTGTTTGTGGTTGTTCAAATTAGTTGTCACTTGACTGTCTTACTGATGAAAATTTTTATGCGCAGAAATCCTAGAGTCAGGTTTAGGTTCACTAAAACAGTAATTGGGCAACAAATATCACCAGAAGTGGCCTATTTTTCTTCTCGAGGATCCAGTTCTCTCTCTTCCTCAGTATTGAAGGCATTGGCCATCTTGTTCACATGAGTATTGTTTTTGTAGTTCATTTGATCAGTTTATTTCAATGGGCTGTGCAGCCAGACATTGCAGCTCCGGGGTTACTATCCCAGCCTCTTGGTCACCGGTTTCAACTCTTGAACAAACTGTCATGTCACTCAGAATTACACACCGTAATTTAACTTTAATGTTGAATCTGGAACCTCCATGTCATGCCCCCATATATCTGGTGTTGTGGCCCTTCTGAAAGCTGTTCATCCAACGTAGAGTCCAGCTGCAATCAAGTCTGCAATTGTGACAACAGGTGAAAACTGAAATTTCATTAAATTTAAAATTTTCAATTGCTTTTATAGCCTGTTAACATTAGTTACATTACTAATATTTCCTCCGTTACACTCGGCCAGCTTCTCTAAAAGATGAATATGCTCAAAGCATAGTTGCTGAGGGAGCCCCTCACAAGCACTATGGTGGAGGTCATGTCAATCCTAATAAAGCCGTGGATCCTGGCCTAGCATACGGCAAGGAGGTATCAGACTATGCTCGGTTCCTTTGTGCCATGGGGTATAACATGCAAATATGCAATGATAAATCAACCAAGTTCCTTGTAAATCTAAATCTGCCTTCAATCAGCATCCCTGCACTCAAGAAGAGCTTAATTGAATCGAGATAGGCTACAAATGTCAGTCCTGTGAACTCTGGCCGTACTGCTCGTGTTCAAGCTCCTGCAGGGACTACCGTTAGAGTTGAGCCATCGATATTTAATTCTACTGGAAAGAACCTGAAGTTTTAATTTTAATTTTTTTTCAAATTAAGTAATCTAAAAGCACCTTATTTCTAACTCTTTTAACAATCCTATCATTTTATGTTCCCTTAATTAAATATTTATGACTTCAAAGAAAATTGTTGAATGGAGGCCATCTTCCAAAAAAAAAAAAACCACTTGCAAGTGATTTGATATTTTGATATTAAATAATTTTTCGTATTATCATGAGAATATCACACTAGATTTTCTTTCCGTATTACTGAAATTTAGAAATAAGATCTAAGCAGAGATCGATTTTAAGAATAAATAAATAATATTGGGTACAATTTTTCACGAAAAGCCTCCGGATGTCATATGAATTTGTGATACAAAAAATAATACATTAGATCTTCTACTTGTATTACAAAAAATTAGAAATGAGATTTAAATCAATGCCAATTATTAATTTGTAGTGATTTGATAGTGAGCAGGTCTTATACGAAAAAAGAATTTCTTTATAATATAGGAAGTTATCAACCCCTATGTTAAAAAATGCTAAAAAAATTTAATTTTTTTTTTATATTTCACAAATTTATAATTTATATCAGTCATCTACAAAAAAGATAGAATTATCCTTGTAAAATAACAAAATAAAAACAAACACAGGTGACATAGGAATGGTCATTTTGTAAGGATAATTTAGTCTTTTTGACACCTAATTACATATTAAATTATTTTAAATATTACAAATTAAATTATTTTTAAACGATTGACAGAACCAGATCATTTAATAATTATGGCCATTTAACGTATCTAGACATGAAATTTCATGTAAACTTATGTTTTGAGTACGAGGATAATGTAAGAAAATTGACACTTTAATTTACAATTTGTATATCATCTAAATAAATTTTACCATTTAAATTAAAAACAATAAAATTTAATAATTAATGATTACTGAGCCAATCAAACAGTGAGACGTCATTTGTCATGTTCCGAAAGGTAAGTAACGGATCCTACTTGTAAACTTAACGATACCCTACTAGTTAATAATCGGAATGGAAAGAAAGGGACAGATTTCTCTTCTATTTTCCTGATGAAGCTTTTTGTATCTCCGATTACATGCTTCATATGCACCCTACTCCCCATCCTGTCTCTTCCTTCAACATTTTGTTTAGTGGTCTCTTGATAGGATTAAACATTATGATATTGTCCTTTTACTCTTCAAGAGACTCAATTCAACTGCAGTATCTTGATTAACTGCTTTCGCAAAATGGGTAGGGTGTCTCTTGGTTTTGTAGCTTTTGGGAGGATCCTTAGGTCTTGCTTTACACCAAATGCTGCGACCTTTGCATCTTTGATTAAAGGTTTGCGTGCGGAGAGTAGAATCATGGAGGCCGCCGCATTGTTTACGAAACATAAAGCGTTTGGTTGTGAGCCTGATGCTTTTACGTACAATACTTTGATTACTGGATTGTGTCGAACTGGCCATACAATCGTCACTCTTAATTTATTTATTTGAAGAGATGGCTAATGGAAATAGGGAATTTGGTGTCGTTTGTAAGCCAAACACTGTTACATACAATACCATCATCGATGGTCTTTGTAAGGAAGGTTTTGTGGACAAGGCTAAGGAACTGTTTCTGCAGATGAAGGATGAGAATATTAACCCCAATGTGGTTACTTATAACTCTTTGATTCACGGCTTTTGTTATGCTAATGATGGGAATGAGGCAGAGTATTTGTTTATTGAGATGATGGATCGGGGGTTACAGTCGGATGTTGTGACTTTCAATGTGATCATGGATGAGCTTTGTAAAAACAGAAAGATGGACGAAGCAACTAGGTTGTTGGACCTGATGATTCAGGGTGGTGTGCGTCCAGATGCTTTTGTCCATAACCCATTAATAGATGGGTTTGATCGTGCTATGAAAATATTTTTTTTCTATGGGGAATAAAGGGTGCAGACGTAATGTTGCTAATTACAACACGTGGATAAATGAATAATTCTCAAGTGTGAAATTAATATCGTGGCCTACGGCTGCCTTATTGATGGATTGTGTAAAATAGGCAAACTGAAAAATGCTCGGGAACTGTCTCAAAGTTTGACTCGTGCAGGCCTAATGCCAAATGTAGTAACATATAACATCACGATCCATGCGCTTTGTAACGATGAGCAAATGGACAAGGCACATGATTTATTTCTTGATATGGAAGTAAAGGGTGTGGCACCCAATTGTGTCATATTTACTACGCTTATGCCGAGTTTCATTCGAAAGAATGAGACATCAAAAGTTATTGAACTTCTTCGCTCAATGGATAAGAGAAATGTGATGCCATATGCATCTATACTTTCAATTATTGTGGACTTACTTGTAAAGAACGAAATTAGTTTAAACTCAATTCCACAATTCAATAGACAAAAAGTAAGTGGGTGAGTTGAATGTTGATTTAGTAGCAAGGTTTTTCTGCCTAAAAACCAGATCTGGAGAGTCCCTTCATATTACAAAATATAAAGGAGTTTCACATAATGATGTCATGTTCACAGGTGCTACTTGCAGACATATGGTCAATGCTTTCGATGGAGTCATTGTTGCATCATGTAAATTTCAGTCATTATTATGGAAATTTAGGAGTTCTCCTCCTAAGAGGTCTCTCTCTCGCTCTCTCGATTTCCTTATTTTGTTTGGAAGTAATGAAGTGGGAAAATAGCAACTAGTAGAAATGCTCGTTCTTTAGGCTCTGCTTGTGTATGGCATTTTTCTTTTCTATAAATCCTATAAAATATCTTCTTTTTCTTTTTTAAATCACTGGTGTATATTACACAATCAAAAGTCTATTCATATTTATATGAGACATCGACTTTACGGCACAGTTCAAATTTTTACCCTTATAAATATGTTTTTTCTGTGATAACTTTTCTGCATGATGCAACCTTTTTTTCAGATTGATTGAATGTGGTACATGGAAATTCTGTTTGATGATTTAGGCCAACCAGAAGTAATATGAAATGGAGCATCCTCAACAAACACTTAGCACATTGCCGACGATGATTTGTTCTTTTCCTTGCCTCATTCTTGTTGTGAGTAGAATTGGATTGTGAAACTTGTTATATCAGAACAAGTGTCCTTACTAGTTGAAGTAAAATACACCGACTTGAAATGATTGCATGGTAATATGGGGGTATAGATATGCTAGCATGAGTATATTTAGTTGCCAATTTCCCCAACTGTATATGGGTGTGGAAATTATATTACATTTGTAATGCCATTTCAAATAAAAATTTGCAAAATTTGTAACGTGTGAAATATGAACCGTGGTTCACATCTACTCTGCCCCAACATCAGTCATATGATTAATTTTTTTAGTGGGCATGAGGAGATAGATTTAAACCTAAGGCCGACTGTATCTACCCTTTCTATAATTTTCTGTCATGCATATATTTATATTATCATATAGTTAATATCTGATTATCTGTATATGTTAATCGAATAACTACTAATTTTTATTTTTTTAAAAGATCGGACATCGGCACAGCTCAATAATGAATCCAAATCCTCTAATAATATATACGCCAAATGTTTGGAATTCTTTTTCTAATTTTCATGATTGATTAACTAAAAAACAAACGTGGATGTATTAAAATTGTATTGGATGAACATGCCCCTATCACCGAAGTTTTTCTTTAGATAGAAATCAACATATATCTTCTCATCAAACTCTTCTTTTCTTAACAGTTGACAATTTCTTACCTCATCTTAATGTTGAAGGTTTGAATCTTTTTAAGTGGACTTTAGGCGGATTATCAAAAAACAACTTAAGAGGGACATATGATTGATGTGATGTGTTGGTGCTATGTAAATTTTCAACGGACTGTATAGTTCTATTGTGATAATAAAAGTAAATAAATAATAAGAAAGAAAGGACAATGCATCTTCCCAGAAGTTTTCATAGATTGGCTGTTTTGCACAAACTGCAAATCAGAACAAGTTTTCATAGGTTGGGTATATGCACAAACTACAAATCAAAACAAAGAGAAAGGATGTGATATCACCTTACTACCCCTTATCCCACAAATGGAATTCAAGTCAATCTTTGAAGTAGTGTGTTTTTTATTTCTCCATGACAAAGACAGGTCCCAGTCTCCCTTCCAAATTCATAATCTTCAACATTTCTCTAACCAATCAAACAAGGCTAGAGAGACGTACATAAATTATGACGTACATCTGTCTTTTGTATCATCTACTTCAGTCAGTGGTGCATTAAATGGATTCACCATTGATGTGAATGCCAATTTAACTATTGACAGTGGAGCAGTTATGTTACGTGGTCCCTACTCACAAGCATACAAGCCCATTAAAGCATTTACTCTCCTCATCATTGGATATGAATTATTGAATTTTGTGAACTATATGTCTTTTCGGGGGCTCATTTATCTTTCAGTTCTCTTCTGATCATTCATGGCTCCTGCTGCTTCTTATTGGCTTTTTAGCATCATCTGTCTTGTTCTTGCTGTGTGTCAGCCGCTAGCAACTGCTTCAAGCAATGTGGGTTTGTTGTGTGAGCTTGAGTTTTGGTTATTTTAATGCTTCTTTTTTTGTTATTGCTATTATTTTTGTTGATGGGATTTGCGGTTTTGTGCTCAATTATTACAGGTTTACATTGTTTATATGGGAGAGAGAAGATGGGATGAGCCTCAGCTGGTTCAGGATTCGCACCATCAGATTCTTTCAGATATTCTTGGAAGGTTTATATTTCACTCTCTTTAGCTGAATTTACCTGTCATATTTTTATCATATAAACCTTAGGCAAAATGTTTGTTACTGTGTGGTGAACATGGAAAATAAAATATTTGTTCTGCTTTCAATATTTATTAATATCTTTGATAATATGAAGTGGGTGTCATTATTTCCATGTATTAGTAATTACAATCTATTTTGTGCTCTTCCTAGCCTATGCTCAATTTGAACATCGCAATGAACTTATCTACTTACGTATATTTTGTGCTTTCTGGTTGGAAATTGGAAGTGTTAACCAAATTTCTATTCAGAAACAGCTCTTTTCTGTGCTGTGGCAGAGAGAGCAGATGTGACCTAACCTTCATTTTTAATTTGTATCAATTGGTAGTTTTTTAACTCTCTGTTTTCCCCTCGTAACAATAATGAATGGCATTCGCTACAGAAACCATAAGGGGACTAATCATTGTGAAACAACACTAGGTGATAACTAGCAGTTTCAATTTGACAGCAAAGAAGCTGCTAAGGAATCCATTCTGTACAGCTACAAGCATGGTTTTTCTGGATTTGCTGCAGTCTTAACACATTCTCAAGCCAAGTTAACAGCAGGTGTTATAATGTTGGTGAAGAAAATATGTTTTAGCCATCTAAATTTGTTTTATTAACCAATATTTTCTATTGACACGTTTTGTCCGATGTGTTTGTGCAGATCTCCCTGGTGTTGTCCATGTTGTACCAAATAGGATACTTAGTTTGCACACAACTAGGAGCTGGGATTTTCTACAACTAAAGCCTAATGTTGAGAATGGAATTCTTTCGAAAGGCCATTCAGGCGCTGGATCAATAATTGGTGTCATGGATACTGGTTGGTGAAAAAATGCTACATTTTCGTGCGTGATTAAAGGAATTTAACTAAGCTTGTTATCACTGCTTGCTGTGCAGGCATATGGCCAGAGTCTGAAAGTTTCAAAGATGAGAATATGGGAGAAATTCCACCTCGATGGAATGGGATATGCCAGGAAGGAGAAGGATTTAATCGATCCAATTGTAATAGGTTTGACTCATTTCTGTACTCATTATAACCTCTAAAGCAATATCAAAGCCTGGTGCTATGATACTGTTTCTTAACTGTAATTTAAATTTTGGTATCATGACTTGAATATAATTCTACTTAACTAGGCAGAGCATAATTCACTTATGAATTCTACTTGACTAATATGTAATATATCGTGATATGCAATCTTAATTTAGCTTAATTATCTTGGGTTCGATTATTTCAAGGTGACAGTTGACTCACATAGACAGAATCCAAGTCTTGGATTTTCAGAATAGTGTTTAAATAGTCTAAGATTATACTTTTTGCTTTTTCTTATGTTTTGACTGATTTTGGCATTGGCTTAATAGTGCTAGTGTGTGGAAATTTTTAAACAGGAAAATTATAGGTGCACGTTGGTATGTTAAAGGATATGAAGCTGAATTTGGAAAGCTAAATTCAAGCGACAGAGTTGAATTCTTATCTCCCCGTGATGCTGTGGGCCATGGTACTCATACATCATCTACTGCAGCTGGTGGTATGGTAAAAGATGCAAGCTTTTTGGGACTAGCACAAGGATTGGCCAGAGGTGGTGCTCCATTGGCGTGGTTAGCTATCTATAAAATTTGTTGGGCTCCTGGTGGCTGCAGTTCAGCTGACCTTCTGGCTGCATTTGATGACGCAACCTTTGATGGTGTGGATGTGATTTCGCTATCTCTTGGTTCATCACTTCCACTTTCCACATATGTTGATGATATAATATCAATTGGTTCCTTCCATGCCGTAGCAAAAGGAATTTCTGTAGTATGCTCTGCTGGGAATTCTGGTCCTTATCCTCAAACGGTCATAAATACTGCCCCGTGGGTTATAACTGTTGCAGCAAGCACCATTGATAGAGCTTTCCCTACTGCTATTACAATGGGAAACAATCAAACTGTTGTGGTACAATCTAACTTCCTTTTCAACCATGAAATTCAGCATAACTTGCACAAAAAAATGAAAAAGGAATAAATTTGTTCATATTTGAAAAATGGATATGCTTTTGGCAATTTGCCCTTTTCAGTCTCATGATAGAAATTTGAATTCCGAAGAATTTTTTTAACTAAGGTATCAATAGAATACGTACTGATAGCATTGTTGTTTGTAGCTTCAGAAAGTTTAAGGTATCTGCATAAGAAGTTTTTTTGAGATTCACAGGAATAACTATAATACTGGTGGCATTTAGTTTCCAACTGATCTTGGTAGTTCAAAAAGACTAGACAAGTTACTGGTATGCCATTCTGAAGATAGTTTAGTGGACTGACTAGTTCTTCAATGAGTTCTAATTCTATACTTCTTTGCAAAGGTTTTGGTTACATCATGGTATGCATGTTGAATTCAGAACATGTGATGATTTGTACGAGAGGAAAAATGTATCAGTTGGAATTTTTTGTTCTATATGATATAACTCTATGAAACAGCTTTCCATTCTGTGTTCAAGTTGACCAACACAAATTTGAATGAAGATCATTCAAATCAAATTGCAGATTTCTGCTTGAATATTTTGAATAGCAAAATTAATTTTATTGTCATGCAGTAGCATTTAATCAAGTTCCTTGTGCTGTTGAAACAAAATTATAACATCCTTGCCGGAATTTCAGCTTGATATGAAGCTACTCTTGTATTGTCAACCAACTCATATACATATAGCCTAGAAATAAGTTTTATTTTCTCAAACAGGGTCAGGCTTTTTATAATGGAAAAGAGGATCTGAACAAGTTTTATCCTATTGTGATTGGGAAAGATATTGCCACATTTGATGCAGATGAAGGTAGCGCGAGGTAAAACATCTTTTCTTTTGCTTCATGCTGGCTTTGATATCTGCATGAACATCCTAGTCTGTGGTAATTGGTAAATAATAAAGATTCTAATAACATGCACTCTTAACAGAAGCTGTGAATCAGGGACCCTGAATGCGACCTTAGTGAGAGGAAAAATTGTTATTTGTTTCCAGTCACAGTTTCAGAGGTCAGCTGCAACTGCCGCGCGAACTGTACTGGATTCTGGGGGTGTTGGTCTCATATTTGCTAAGTTTCCCACAAAGGATGTTCATTTTTCCTTCGGTATTCCATATATCCAAGTGGACTTTGCAATTGGAACATCTCTTCTCACCTACATGGAAGCAAACAGGTAGAAACTCAGTGGTGACCATAGGCATGTTCTAAAGATATACTTGTTTGCTTTTCCATGCATATAAGCTATACGGCTTCATGTTTGTGATTGTGACCGTGAATCCACGGTGATGTTCTAAATATGTACTTATTGTTTATGGTTGTGCAAATTAGCTGTCACTTGACTCTAATTTTTATGCGGCAGAAATCCTATAGTCAAGTTTAGCTTCACAAAGACAGTAATTGGGCAACAAATATCACCTGAAGTGGCCTTCTTTTCTTCTCGAGGACCCAGTTCTCTCTCTCCCTCAGTATTGAAGGTATTTGCCATCTTGTTTACATGAGTATTGTTTATGTAGTTCATTTGATCAGCTTATTTCAATGTGCTGTGGAGCTGCACTGCTGTGCAGCCAGACATTGCAGCTCCGGGGGTTAATATCTTGGCATCTTGGTCACCCGTTTCAAATCTTGAACAAACTGATCATGTGACTCCAAATTATATACCGCAATTTAACTTTAAAGTTGAATCCGGAACCTCCATGTCATGCCCCCATATATCTGGTATTGTGGCCCTTTTGAAAGCTATTCATCCAACGTGGAGTCCAGCTGCAATCAAGTCTGCAATTGTGACAACAGGTGAAAACTGAAATTTCATAAAATTTGAAATTTCAATTGCTCTTATAGCCTATCAACCTATTAACAGTAGTTACATTGCTAATATTCCTTCCGTCAATCTCGGCCAGCTTCTCTAAAAGATGAATATGCTCAAAGCATAGTCGCTGAGGGAGCTCCTCACAAGCAGGCTGATCCATTTGACTACGGTGGAGGCCATGTCGATCCCAATAAAGCCATGGATCCTGGCCTAGTATATGACATGGAAGTATCAGACTATGTTCGATTCCTTTGTGCCATGGGGTATAATAATTCTGCCATCAGCTTAATGAATAGAGCTTCCACCACATGCAATGATAAATCAACCAAGTTCCTTGTAAATCTAAATCTGCCTTCAATCACCATCCCTGAGCTCAAGAAGAGTATAACTGTATCAAGACAAGTTACAAATGTCAGTCCCATGAACTCTGTCTATACTGCTCGTGTTCAAGCTCCTGCAGGAACTACTGTTAGAGTAGAGCCATCAACATTGACATTTAATTCTACAAGAAAGAAGCTGAAGTTTAAGGTAACTTTTTATTCCCGGCTAAGAGTTCAAGGTAGATACTCCTTTGGAAATCTGTTCTGGGAAGATGGTATACATGTAGTGAGGATACCATTGATAGTTCGAACCATCATCGATGAATTTTATGCTGAAACATGACCCAAAGTCTGTAAGATGCATCACTTTTCATTAGTAATTTATCATTAGCTGCTGCATCCTTCAAGTTAAACCCGCAGTTCAAGCTTAGTTAGCAAACGAATGAAACTTAGTTGCCTCCTGAGGGAAAGAAAACTACAGAGGTAATGTGTGAAGTTGCTACTTTAAAACTTTCAATGTAATGTTTGCTTGCAGTGAAAATGAGAAGTTACTATATAGCTTAAACTTGGGATCAAGCAGTTCTATTATTTTTTTTTATTTTTTTGAAAGTTAAGGGAGTGATCAAGCAGTTCAACAAACATATATTCGTCTAGTACTTATTTAATCCACATTTCATGTGAGAGGGCATAATATTATGTGTCTTTTTTTTTTTTTTCTCCTCCCCAGAAATAATAGCTTGGGCTATACATTCAAGCTTTATCATTGAGCCACATTTTCAAGTTTGGTCTAATATGTGTCATTACCCCAAAAATGAATAAGGAACAAGAAGCACTGGGAGAAATTTGAAATTTTCAATTAGCACACCAGTGGCAATGTCTACAGTGGCTGAAAAACTAGTGATATGTGGATCACATTAAACTAACTTTAATAATTGGAAAGAAAGATAAGGAGATCACCAAAAGGTGTGTGGTGAAGATAAGGAGATCACCAAAAGGTGTGTGGTGCCACTGCCATACCTGATGGGTCCTTGTCTTTTTAATATTGGTATCCACATGTCATCCCAAAAATACAAACTAACCACCTAACAATTTTGAAATTCATACCAGAATTTACAGAATAATAGTAGAATTCTAAAATACATACTCATATACTGATTGATTAATTTTTTAACTTACAAAATTACTTTTTATTTCATTAGAATGATTAAAATACATACCCAAAAATGATTAGAATTTGGTACTTGATAGGAGTTGAGATTAGAGGTTTCTGTCAAATGAGGTCACTTATGAAATCTTGCATTATATGAATCACATAATATTTTAAAGGGCCCTGCACGTAATAATATTTTAAAGGGACCTGCTCCTTGTTTGGTTAACAACCAGATGACGGGTTTGCTTCTGCACCAAATAATTTCTGATCACAATCATAACTTTGTCTCTTCATTAATAAGAAAACTTGGGCAGATTTTGATAAATTGCTAGGAGCTGCTGCATGCATTACCATTAAAATTAGGGTCCGACTATGTTGGAACTACTCTAAAATAGAGTACATTTTCATAACCACATGATCAAAGTTATAATGAATTTTTTTTTATTATTTATCATTTTACATGTGTGGTTGTGATTCATTCTCTATCTTAGAACAGCTCTAAGATAACCATAACCGTAAAATTATTGCTTGCTGATATTATGAGATTACTAATCTGTGTTAAAAGACAAGCTTTCAATTCAAAGGCTTAACGGCCTAACATGACATCTAGTGATGAGTGATTATGATTTACGCTATAGCTCGGCATATGTGCAATAATAAGAATTATCAGGTGCGGACATTAGTTTATTGTGGAGCCACTTAGAATTTCATCAAATATAGCTTGAAAATCTAATCTATCCCTGCATCGGAGAAGCATAATTTTCATAATTTGAAAGTAGATATCTCTTTTATTCTAACGGATTTTGATAGTAAATTTTAAATAGATTATATCAGTGCAGGTCTCGATAAATTTTTAATTATATTACGAATAGTATAGTATTATAAAGTTAAGATTTGATGATAACATAGCATATTACACTAACGTGTAGAATTTATTAAGTGTTAAAATATTATTTCGAAAAAAAAAAAAAAGATTCAGATAGTAGTTGATGGGATGCAGCTAAGCATGTTCGTGAATCATCATCATCATCATAATAGCTTTGAAAATATTTTATAATTTAAGTTGGGTGTCAAAAAACCAGTAACATTGTAACTAGAGAAGTGCATGACCAAGCACGTGACCGCACCGAATCATGATTTGTCGTTTTGATAATTTTAAATGTTAAACGGCATGGATAATGGGCCTTTTGCCGTTTTGCGGCTCTTGCAAGCTTTCTGTCACGTGCTGTTCCTAAAGAATGTTGTTTCTCGTCAATGGTCGGCCGGATTTACATTTTCCACTAATTATTTTTAAATTTTATGTATTATTATTTAAGCATAAACCTTAAATAATTAAATTATAACATATTGACAATTAACATAATGCACATGAAGATTTTATAAAGTAAATTCTCGGTATTATTAAACCGAAAACAAACAATTACAAAATGAATTCTCAAAAGAAAATAATTTTAGAGTACATTATAAGTATTATACTCAATTAATATATGTATGACATGTGTATTTATTTTAAAATATCAACATGTAATTGATAGTTCTATTTAATTGAATTATATATTAAATATTAAATGAATAATTATATAAATTAATATGTAATTAACGGTTATAATTATATTGAATGTAACACATTTAATGTACTCTATAATTTCTAAAATAAGAAAAAAGAAGAAGAAGAAGTTACAATTATTAAGACATTAGCCGATAATGGCCATCATCCCAAAGCCAACTTTTGTCTTCAAACGAAGAGAAAGTGAATTATTCTCGTTTCCTTTTCTTTTTAATTGTTGGGGAATTGGGATTTGAGAGGACAACATTTGATCTTTGCTAATGATGATTGATCAACATTAAAATCAGACAATAAAATATAAGTTATGGCCTCCATAATATCACAAAACCATGATTTTAACATTTAATTATAAAATAAGTCTCATCCGGGGCAATCCAAGTGGTTGTAATGTACATTGCTTTATCTCACGTAAATCTCATATTTATGTAGATTTTCAAATTATGCTATGTTAATGGTCAAATTGTTAGTAAGTCCTAAGTTATATTATTTGATCCAAAAGTAGTTGCTTGACTAGCAAATTTAAACCAAAAAAATATTAATCAACTTCTCCTATATCTTCCTCTTAAATTGTAAATTATTTGATACATTTTCCGATCACTTTGTTTTGTGATTCTACCTTGACTAATTAGCCAAAAATAATTGATACACCACTCGCAATAATTCAAATTTTCTAATCCTAATATTCATGAATTGATGTAACTCTCATAACACGTACAAATATTTATGCCAAATCAACCTAATTTTTCAGAAAACGACGTTACAATCCTAATTAGTTATATGCGTCTGCTTCAATTTTTTAAGAAATAAATTACTCGATAAAATAATCACGAGGAGTGGCAACAAAAATAATCATAAAGATAAATTTAAATAACATTTTATGATAAATTACTTTAAAATAATAATATGAAATTTATTTTCAATTTCTAATTAGTATATTGCCAACAATTTATCAGTTGAGTTGTCATGCATTTCCTTACCAAATTCTTGAGTTCAAATATCGAGTCTTCTAACAAAGATAAGAGTTTATTTATTTATTATTAACTTCAACTTTAAAATGTCGAAATGGCAACACGTATCGATTAATTTAAGCCCTAACAAATTTATTAACTATATTTTATTTGTATGAAAATTATCTCTCAATCAACTCAAGAATATCGAAAGTGGAAGCAGTCATTGTGAGTTTACACTAATATTCTTGCTCACCTCAAGTTTTAATTTTATATTAGTTAGTTATTTTTCCATTAATTTCATTAGTTACTATTAAAGAATCTATGCTAAAAGATTATTTTATTCCTATATTCAGTTAAGAAGGTAAATTGATGATTTTATGCTTTGTTTTTCATTTTGGGGATAAAATAGACTTTTATCTTGGATTCTTTAATGGTGGTTATTGGAATTAATGGAAAAGTAATTAGTTGATATATAATTAAAACATAAGGTAATGTAGAGATATTATCAAAAATTTGTGGTGGCTACTTATAGTTTTAATATTTTAAAGGTAGTTGGTAGATAATTTCTTTTCTTTTTTGTTTTGGTATTGTACAAGAATAAAAAACAAAAAAAAGTGCTTGACGAGTATTTTGTAGCCACCCGTGAATCCGTAGAGCGGCACGCGTTGCATGCTTATAACGACGTGGAAGTGGAAACCTTCTCAGTTAAACTTTCCCTAACGCATGAACTAAAGTAAAAGGACAAACGGAAGCTTCCACGCGCTAACAATTGGTTGAAAAGTTAAGCTACAAACGTCACCGTTGGATTCATTCCAACTTGGCCAGTTGTCCGTCGGATTTTCAAAACGGAGAATTTCAGCGAGTGGTCTTCGAATTTTTCTAAAATTAGACAGGAAGCAACAACGGGGATGGAATTAGTCAGAAATTGGGGCGAGATTAACGCGGCAAAGCAAAGGCAAAGCAACGCTTCTCGGTAAATACAAAAAAATTTAGTGGTATTATTGGAAGAATGTAGAAAAGCAGAAATAAAAAAACATAACATGACGGCGGTTTCGTGAGTGGTTTAACTTTTGAATAATCTTAGCGCCACATTCGGTAAGATTCTCACAGAGTCTTTTCGCCCGTTGGATTTGGTCTTTCTGTGGGTCCCGCTCCCACATATCGAATCAACCGTACAGAAGCTGACTTTTTTCACAGCAAAAATCAACCATGCCTGAATCACTGTATGGTGCCAGCTTTATTTCTTTAAAAAAAATATATAAATTGCATTGACTAGACATTCACTAAGTTTACTAAATTAGTTATAACAAAAATTGTGTTAAATATGTTTCATATGGAAGCGTATTAAGTGCATTAATAAAAAAAGCCCTTTGAATGAGACTTTACTTATTATTTAATGTTTCAAAAAAAATTTTTAAATGAAATTGTCATTCTTTCTCTTTAATATTAAAAAAAAGAGAAAATTAATCTTATTTGAAAACTTTAATTTAGAGAGTTTTTTGGAGCTTTCGATTTAGTATTATATTATTTTTATTTTCTCACTCTTAAAAAGAGAGATGTGTTATAATTGTTATTATTTTAGTAGAAAAAAAAGATTGATTAAAATAATATGAACTTATTTTTATTTGAAAAGACTTTTAGGAGATAATTAGTTTTTTCAATCTTTTATTTACCATAAAAGTAAAAAATAAATATTTAAAGAGTTAAATTAAAAGAGTCTTTTAATGATGCTCTAAAAGTTATAAGAAATAAATTACCTATTAATGCAAACAAAAGAAATTTATATTCTTAATTGATCACCCTTTTTTTAATACCAAAAGTTACATTGTAAATAAAATGTCCTTCCAACTTAATGTGATTTGAATTCTACTGTTGAGTCTATTCGTTCAAGAATTAAAGTATTAATTATCCATTCCTATTCTATATACATTCATTTTAGTTGAAAATAAATCTATTCTATATTTAATGTAGATTTTCGAACTATGCTTAACAAATCTTTTGAAAATGTAATAATTATATGGATTTAAATTTTTATAGATAATTGAGTGTAACGTTGGTTTGGTATATTCAAATATAATTATTTTAAAAAAAAAATGTACTGATTTTTAATTTTTTTTATTGATTTACAACTGTCATGGGAAAAGACCAAACCATGACTAGTCAATGGATTGGAAAAAAATAAAAAAATAAAAAGGAAAGAAAAATCTAAGTGGAAAATACAAGGGATTGTTGGGTCCAAACAAAGCCAACCCAAGAAGACTAATGACCGGTCAGCTCAGCCATCAATTACAATATCAACATGCATTATTATTGTGGCAACTCCTTTTTCGTTCTTCCTTCCCCCCAAAAACAGTACAACTATTTTTATTTTACAATTTTACAGTTTCAAAATTCAAATCAAAGCTAACAAAACCATAAATAAATTTAGAAACTACACATATATAAAAATATATATAAAGACAAGCCATTAACTCCGCACCAGTTTCGCCCACGAACCGGCCTTCATTTCTGTGCCAATTCAATTCTTTCTCAACCAACAAATCATTCAGTTTCTTATTTTTATTTTTTTTTTCTTTCTTCCCTTCTCTTCTCTTCTCTCCATCATCTTCTTAATCTATCTCTTCAAAAGAAACAAACCCTTAAAAAAAAACAAAAACGCGATTTTTATTATTAATATTATTATGGAGTTTTGCATGGAAGCAAGAGCCTTTAAACCCAGTTTACGCAGAGAGCTTTCGTGTTGTTTGAAATCGACCCAGCAAGTATTTTTTGATGATATTCCATGCGTTTCGAATGAAGATTTTTCCGTTGATGATCTTCTCGACTTCTCCAATGGTGATTTTGAAGATGGGTCCGTTGATGATAAGGATTATTTCTCTTCACCTGACCCTGTTGATGATGATAATAATTCTAACTCCGGTAGCTTTTCCTCTGAACAATCACTCCTCACAAATGAATTCGTTGAACCGGTAAAGTTTTTCTCTTTTTTTTAAAAAAACTGAAAAAAATTGTTTTTTTAAAGCGTTTTTGCTTTTTTTTTTTTTTTAAAACGTTGAAAAGTGAAAAACTCATTTGTGTTTTTTCCCCCCTCTTTTCTTCAACAGGTTGATGATTTTGCTGAGCTTGAATGGGTTTCTCAGTTTGTAGACGATTCTTCATGCTCAGAACTTTCACTTTTGTACCCCAATTATGTAGAACGAACCCGGTCTGAACCGAATGGAAAACCGGTTTCGAACAAAACCTCAACCAACCCCACCACTACCAGCCCGTGCTTTCCTTTACGGGTGCCTTCGAAAGCGAGAACCAAACGAACCAGACGCAGCGGCCGGGCTTGGTCGTCTGGGTCACCGTTATCCACCGAGTCAACAATATCCTCTTCATCTTCAACTTCTTGTCTTATTTTTACGGACTCGGTTCAAAATATTGAGTGGTTTAGTGGTTTTGACGAGCCGGTTGTGAAGAAACCAAAGAAGAAACCGGCTGTTCAAAGTGGGGGAGGTTTGTTTCAGAGGAGGTGTAGCCACTGTCAAACCCAAAAGACTCCGCAGTGGAGAACCGGTCCGCTTGGTCCGAAAACTCTTTGTAATGCATGTGGGGTTCGGTATAAGTCCGGTCGGCTTTTTCCGGAATATAGACCGGCTTGTAGCCCCACTTTTTCCGTGGACATGCATTCGAATAGTCATAGAAAAGTGTTGGAAATGAGGAGAAAGAAGGAATCTGCTGGACCGGATGTTGGGTTGAGCCACATGGTTCAGAGTTTTTGAAGGTTTTAGGCAAAGGTAGGTATGACTGAACCAGAGTTGATTCTACCGGTTTGAACCGGAGTCAGTTGGTTTTGGTTCATAGGAGTATAATTTTGGTATGACCTTATGGCCTGTAGCTATAGTTAAATATATGTCACGGACAATACGGAGGTTTTTATTTGTAGTATTTTGTTGTATTTTATTTATTTACCATTTTTAATTTGCAGGTTTAGTTAAGAGAGTTAAATATATTATTTAGATAATACTAATTATAGTACTAATTTTATGACTTGAAACTTCACTCCTCATTCTTAAGAAGTAGAATTGACAATTTGACATAACATATTGAATGGCTTGTGTTAATTTGTTCTCTAAATAAGCAAGTTAGTAAGTGAAAAGACTAATAAGTAATGGATGTGAACATATAAAAATGATAATAATAACAATAATAATAAAAAACAGGGATTATTTTACTCGCCATCTCCAATAAAAAAATCTATAGTTTAGACATTAAGCTTAAAACTGATAGAGGAATAGAATTTGAATCTTGTCTATGACGAAAAAAATTAGCTTATATTTGACAAAATTTGATTATTAAAGCATTGTAAAAGATTTTTACAATGTTTTAAAATTTTAAGTTTACATTTAAAAAATAAAAACATTTGTAAATGAGAATAATTGTTTTGTAAGTTATAGATAGATGAATAAACATGTATGATTTTATACTAAGCTAAAATTTTTTGGGTTGATTTCGGATTGTTCTTTTTGTAAATTAATTCTTTTTAAATTATTCTCTTATTTTTTAAAATTTCAGTATATTTTATTTTTGTTAAGAAGCTAAAAAAATTTATCAATTCACCTTTATTTTTCTTTTATTTTTTGGCTAAATGTTGAGATAATTTCAATTTTTAAAGATTACGGTAAACAATTTAAGGATAGCTAACTCAACAAAAGAGTAATTTAAAATTTAAAATGTTTAAATTTATGTTTGAGTTGTTTTCGATTAGAGAGCCATTGAAATTTTCAAAATGGTTGGATAGGGATATGAAAATCTTTGATGGTGTTTTTAAAAAGGTAAAGATGGTTGTGGGGTAGGTAAAGCAATAAATTTAGGCACCAATGGAAAAATAATGAAGACCACCAAAATTGTGTGGTTTTAACCCAAATGGCCCAAGTTGTTTGTCAAGTGGTGGGTTGGATATTAATACTAAAATATTAAATGTTAAATATATAATTAATTTTGGATATTGGCAGCTGACTAAGTGAATGCCCCTTTGTGTCATCAACTAGGAGAAGGTCAAGGTCAAGGACCGATTTCTTCCATGGCCTACAAGACATCATCATCATATCGTTGGCATGAAAAAATTGGCCAAGTCACATTTTGGGTTACCCAGCCTCCCTTTTGAGTTTGATGTGATGATGATCGGTGAACTTTGGCTTTCGTCTTTGGAATTCCTCCTCTCCAAAATATCAAAATCCTAAAATAATTTGATTAATCTCTCTTGTGGAAGACTTACAAGGAAATAAATGAGTGGAGAGAGCTACTTTACATCTGTAAGGTGTAGCCCTCTCAACATGAACAGTATCCGACCGTGGACCCAAGTGAGATTCACGGTTAAATTTGTGAGAGAACTATACCTTACAGATAAATGACCACTTAATTAATTAAATATTAGTGAATTTTGTTTAGTGGAGGTTTATAGGATCAGAGGCAGAGACCTGTTAAGACTAAAAGGGTGCCACAAAACCTATAAATATTTGTAGAATCAATGAATTTCTAAATAAAATATGATAATATCATGAGTTTTAAATGTAAAATCTTTGTCTTCCAAAACTACATATTCTCTCACAATTTTAAAATTTAGAAAAAAAAAAGTCGTTTAAGTTATATAATTTCACAAACATTAATTCTGATAACAACTTGTATATTTACAATTATTCATTTATTTTAATTAATTATTTCACTTTCCTTTGTTAGAACAAATGAGCCTACATTTTTGTTGATATTTTATTTTTATTTAAATTTGTATTATCTTTATTTAATAAGAAAAAAATTTATATTATTGAAATAAAACATGTACATGTTACCGCCTATATAATTAGAAAAAAAAATCATATCATCAGTTTTGAAATGTTTTAATTTAACCCCTACAAAGTTGAATTCCAAGCCCGCTCCTCTCTGTAAGATTACTTGTAAGTGAGACGTTTTTCACCGTTTTAGGGCTTTTCTTGATAGTAGTTAGAAGACGATCTTACCTGTTTTCTAAAATCATTTTGCAAAAATCTATCACTGAACCTATTTTTAGGCTTTTTCAAAATTTGAAAAACGAAAAACAATTCCACATTCCTGATGTGTGTTTGATGGATACTCTCATTCTGTTGCAGCATTTATGAATTTTGTCAATAAACCTCATTTCGGGACATGCCCTAATTAGGTCTCGTTTGACATTGATGTGCTGTATCTTTTAAACTACAACTGTTGTGAAAACAAATATGTAGTTATCAAACAAAAGTTAATAATATGTAGTAAATATAAATTTTAAATAATAATTTTGACAAAATTATTAAAGATATAATAGATTTCTCATTATACAAGTGAAAAATCATATCAACATATCTTATAAGGTACAACAGCTAATGTTTACTAAATACTTTAGTGCTGTAGCTTTTAAGTTACAGCTGTTCAACTTCAATTCCAAATGCGCCCTTAATCTTGAAGATCAACAGTGTACTTACCGTTTCCATGGGCCATGACTATGGATCATTTTACTGTATCTCATAATTCAATTAATATATCAGAGAATACAATGGGTGGATGTGAGAATGTAAAATAGTAAAAATAAATATGTTAGGTATTAATTAACTTTATTATCCAATCAATAAAAGTTGAGGATTTATATGAACTCCTCAATCCTAAACCAAAACTTTCCATCCTTTTACTATGTTCTCATGACATTAGATATTAAAATATATGATTTAGTTTATAGAAAAAAATTGTCAACAGAAATTTCGTTGGTTGAGTAATATTTCATTTATAATCTAAAGGCCAGTTTGGAATTGAGGTGGATAATTAAATAAGTTGTTGCTGCTGTATGAGTGAAATAAGGGTGTGTTTGGCACATTGTATTGCATTAGTACTGTAATATAATAATGTTGTACGCAGTTGGTGCTATATTGTACTATATTAATTTTTAATTAAACTATATTTGGTGTTGAACTAACTTTTTGTGAGTAATTTAAATTATATATTTAGAAAATAAAATTTATTAGTATTTAGAAAAATACTAAATATAGAAGTCTTAAATTTTATAAATTTAACAATTTGTTTAGGGTAAATGTTAAAAAATATCATAATTCTTCATAAAAATCGAAGTTTATAACCTTAAATTTTCGAAAGCGTACATTTATTTTTTAGTATTTTCTAAATATATGACCTGTGAGATAAAAATAAAAGCAAATAATTTAATCAAATAATCTCTAATAATATAACAATACAAATAAATAATTAAAACCTAAAAGATTAGTTCAAAAGTCATCTTACAATAATAGAATAAAAAATTATACATACCACAAGATATTGTTATAACATATTCACTAACAAAAAGAATTGTGCTAAATAATCCAAGTAAAAGTTTTGTAGTATATGTAATAATATTTATATTATTATTAAATTAATATTATTATCAATGATATTAAATTATAAATTTACTAATAAATTATAATGTAAAGATAAAAAAATTAAAATAATATAATATAATATTAAATTATTATTATTATTATTATTATTATTATTATTATTATTATTATTATTATTATTATTATAAAGAAAATTGAAAAAAAAAATGAGCCAACCTTATGCAGTAGTTGTCGCATTAGCACAGTGCATTAATGTAGTGTGGTTGTAGCTGCTTTTAGTGCCAAACATGAGCTTGCATAATTTAATACAATACAGTATTTGATCCCATATAATGCGGGCTACCAAACATGCCCTAAGTTGCTAATTAAAAAAGCAGCTCAATGTTTAGAAAATTTTATTATTGCAATTGCTGTGAATCTAAAAAATAAAATATATGAGTTTAGTAAATTTTGTTACAAAAGTTATTATTTATTTTATAATGACCAAGATGAACATAAGTTCAAATTACCTTTTTAGAGTATATCTAATAAATTATTTAGATATGCCCTTTTTTCTTTGTAAAACGTATAAAATTATAGAAGTGAAAAAATATAAAATCTAACGAACTTCATAATTTGTTACATACAATATCATAAAAATTCATATTAATACAAAATCCAAATAAAATAAAGGGAAATTTACAACCGTCCACCTGTTTATTTTGCCTTTTTTAAAAATACACAAACACTTTTTTTTTCAGTGCGCCACCTGAAGTTTACTTTTTGTTGCATTCATCCACTTCCGTCTAATTTCCGTTAGTGAATTTAACGGAATGACCTTTTTACCCCTCAAAATTACAATTTAACCCAAAATAAATAGAAATTAGAGATAAATTGGATGGATTCTCAAAGGTGGATGCTAGAAA
>NW_006262022.1:6480555-6533338 GCF_000493195.1 Citrus x clementina
ATCGTCCTCATGAAGCAGAACACAAAGAACCAAGTGAATGTGCAACCATTGGTAGATTTGAATCAAGCATCAAGAGAAATAAATCCCTTCTATTGAATATAAAAGAACCCAGTATAGGCAGATCCCAAGTCTTTTCTTTCTTTGTCCCTTTAAAGATTACCTACGACATGTACCAAGTCATTGAATCTAATGAATATTACATACACATCTAATAAAGTAAAATTGTTTCAACTAACAATCTTCAAAATTTCAGCCAACAAACATTGCAAAAGAATCTTACACTGAGCCTAATATTTGCATCCATAAGAAAGTCGAAAATTCCAACAGTAAGCTTCTTGCTATCAATCGCCGGTCTGCATTTCAACCGCCATTCAAGCTCAGACCCTTCCTTCTCAAATGTCCATGACAACTGCAGTACATCACAATCACATACTTAACCACATAATTTTAAATTTCAAAAATTTCCAATTTCAATTTCGATAAATTAAATTAAAATTTAAAAAATAATAAGAAAATACTTAATGCCTGTTTGGTATGACTTATTTAATGGTCATAAGTGCTTATTTAATCTCATAAGCACTTATCATAATTTTTGTTGTTGTTTGGTTGATTTTCTAATAGAGCTTTTGAAATTTAAATAAGCTATTTTACCTCTACTAGTAAAAACTCAAATTTTGAGCTTTTGAGAGTACATGTTAAGAAGTTTTTTTAAATGTCAAAATATCTAAAATATCATCTACTTATTTAACAATTGTATTTATTATTTTCATAATATAACTTTAAAAAACTTATCTATTATAGTAATTTCATAAATTTTTAATAAAAGCTCTTATTGACAACCAAACAACTAAACTTTTTTTAGTAAAAACTCTATTTACAAAAGCTCTATTTAAATAAGCTCTACTTCAAAAGTTGTACCAAACGGAGCCTTACTCTATTACATCCATCAGCAAGATCAGTAAAACCGTCGACAGGACCAAGCTGCTGAAAACCCTAACAAGCCCCACATAGCGCTCGGCCAGTTCAACTGCGCTGCCCTATCTTTCACCTGCTCTCCAGACGCTGTCGAAAAGGCGAAAACGCTGTTCCTTTAAGCACCCCCCAAAAAAAAAGGATAAATTTAAATTAAAATTTGTTGCAGGTTTTAGTTTATAATACCATTGCAGAGCCAAGCGTTGAGACTGTCGGTGATGGAGAGCTCGAAGTGGGCCTGAAACCGCGTGCGTTTTAGGAAAATGAGATCGGTGGCGTCGGGAATCTCCAGCTTTAGACATGTATGTCTCGTCATCTCCATTTTTTTTTTCTCAGTTCTTCTTCGAGAAGCCCCAGGCGCAAGTGCAGAAATCTTCCCACCTTTACAAGTTGTTTGTTTTGAACTTTTTGCACATGTATAAATAAATATGAGGATATGACCATGTCTATGAAAATTGAAAATGAATAATTATTTTTTAAAGATAAAAAAATAAAGTATTGACGTTTTATTAATTGGACACACAGGCATATTAAGTGATATTAGAAATCTAAGACCTAAATTTTGATAAGGTTGTCCAGCGGCCAATAGAGCCAGGTATGGATAGGGATGACAATGGAGCGGATATGGATTGGATCTACATTGCTCCAGATCCAGATCCGTAATAAAAATTAAGATTCGTATTTGCTCCAGATTCGTCATGGATCTATATTTTTCGCTCAATATCTAGATCCGAAACAAAAAATAAAGATCTATATCTGCTCCAAATCCAAAAAGAAAAATTAAAATCCAAATATGCTCTAGATCCATCATAAATTTTAAATCTCAATAATAAGAGATCAATATTTTTTTAGAAAGAAAATTTAAGACTAAAATGTATTGGTAACAATTAAATTATATAATTTGTATAAAAAATCTAATAAGTATTGTAGCTTCTACTTTTACACCAAAATAAACAAATAAGAAAGATAATAAAATAGCGATCAAAAGTAGTTGCAGGAATAAGATCATTATAATATTATAATGTCTCCTTTACCATCTTGATATCCATTGCACACCATCATCATTCCTATATCATTAAATAATAACATATAAGTTAAAAATGATTTATTATATTCAGTGCTTTATTATTTTTATTATGATCATATTTAACTAAATATATGATTAACATAATTATTTCATAGTTGATAGCCACCATTGATTAGTGATTATACAAAATAAATAAGATTATGAGAAAATGATAGAAAAACAAACTCAAGTTTATGGATTTTCGTAACAATTAAAGAACTGATCCAAGCATTCAAATGAAGTGGAGAAGCGAGAGTAGACTAAAGAGGAATAAAGAGACTAAATTGTAGAGTGAAAAACTTAAAAAAAATTAGGCAGGCTATCTTAATTTTATTTTACACTTGATAAATTTTTGTCGTATTATCAATTAAGTACCTTTAAGTTTTAAGATTCTTAAATACATGTTAATGAATAAATTTTATCATCATTTATAAATTTTATCATCATTTATAATTACATAATTGTTAAGACTTTTTTAAAATAAAATTACATTAAATGGTGAGTGGATATGGATTTGGATCTAGATATTAAGATAAATCCGAATTTGCTCCAAATCCACCTTAGATCCACACATCGATATCCAAATCCATTTTAATCCGACCCAAATCCAATACAATTGGATTTGAATCACATGGATCTTGGGTCAGATCCGATCCATTGCCATCCTTAGGTATGGATTTCTTATGCACAGGCTGCAGGAAGTATCATGCATGCAATGAGAAGTGCATTAGGATTAGTAAGTATATATCAATCAAATCCAAGAAAAGCGCATTAGCAAGTAGCTAGTAACAAGAATTATTAGATACCTTCAAAGGACTAAAGGTATGAAATTGTGCTTTGGCTAAAGTGATTAGAACTTGTTCGCTACTCTAGTGCAGATTTTGTAGTTGATATGTGTTGATGCTGAAATCTGATCGCCCTTTGCCCGACCAGATTGTTCCACCAACGCTTGTATGGTCAATGGAGAAGATGCCGCCCTTTCCCTGCTTCAACAATTGTTCGAGCTCCTGGGGTTGGAATCACCCTTTCTCTTCTTTCTAATCCTGCGTTCACAGAAACAGATCAGAGACGCCGGTGGTTTTGTCGGTGTAAACCCTCCGATGCTTAAGTTAGCACAAGGTATTTACAGGAAAACTATGTAATTTAAATTGTGTGAATTCCTTATAATGCTCTCAACCTAAGGTATCTCCAAGATTTGTATGGAATGTAATCTGGTTTCAATTTGGCAGAGTTTTCCCTTCCCCTCAATTTTGTTGTCCCTTTCTTCATCGGTCTCTTGACTTCTTATAGCCATCATCCCATGTTTTCTGAGTATTCTTCATGCCCCCTGTTGTGCAAATTTTAATGTACTTGCAAGCGCACGAATCTATTGTAATATAGATCAATGGTGACGAGTGTCGATCCCACGAGGAGGTGGATTTTAATTGTGTGTAGAATTAATTTTAGAATTGGGTGATTGGATTTGTGGTGGAAATGATTTGGAATATAGTAAAACTTAAATTAAAATGGCGAGAATAAATTCTAAAATTGGAATTGAAATGGCGAGAATAAGTTGAAGAGAAATCTATTAAGATGACGTACTTGGGTATCTGGATTCGTATCAACATGCATCATGGGCTAAATATTCCTTATTAATACCAATTAAATCATGAGGGGGGAATCCACACCTCATGAACTACGCTCTAATCAATATGGTGCTAAGGGCTTATCGTGCCAAATAATAATAACCTTATATTAGAGAGCCGGTGTAACCAAGGCGGTATCTAGACAAGATTATTATTATTTGTCGACGAGAAGTCAAAACATCCACAAAAACTAGAGGGGAAGAGAAAATAAATTTACCAAATTAAGCCCATGACACATGTTGAGACTTCAACTTCAACCCAAGCTTGAAAGAAAATTAGCCACTCATAATTGAACTAGGGGCAAAATGGGAATTTATTAAAATATGAAGAAAATACAAGATGGAGAGGGAATTACAGAAAACAGAGTCCAAAAATAGATTCAGAGATATCAAATTAGGGGGGGGGGAGGCCCCCTTTTTATAGATACATGGAGTAAATCATGACCATTAGATTAAAAACAGTTTGGACGCTTAGGATTGCGCCACGTCATCAGTCAACAGTCCACGGTTTGACCACGCGGATGAACAGTAACACGGTTTGACCCGGATAAACAGTAACACGTATTGGTTGAAAATAATCCTGTGTGATGCATGTACTGTACGCAAGATTTTTCATCCACTGATATGCTGCCACGTCACCATCAACAGTACATAAGAATTTTAGCCCAACAGGATCGTGACACCTCATCAATCAATGCCACATCATCGGTCAATGCCACATCATCGATCCGTCTATGTGAACAGTGTCGTGAACAATAACGTAGACAGTACCGTACACGTGAATAGTACCGTACATGTGAATAGTACTATTTTTCCTTTTATGCTCCTCCTAAGGTTTTCGACCGTCCTGAGTTCAAAAGTGATGTCCGTTTTGCCGTCTGATCTCTCCTTTATTGTGAAATGACTATAATGCTCCTAAAATATATAAAATACTTAATTAAAATAAAACACATGTAATTAAATCACAAGAAGGTTAAATACATAAAAGTAAGGGTTGTTAGTAAGACTTGAAATGTCAAATGACGGTTTTCTCCTTTATAAATATGCATTTTCTAATACTCAACACACCCCCCAACCAGCTTATTGCTAGTCCCTAGCAAATAAAGCGAAAACAAAATTCAAATTCAAAATGATTTTTTATTTTTAGAAACACTCGTGTTTATTCAATCAGATTAATGATAGCAATCAAATAAAAGTATAAGCATTATCTCCAGTCTAAAGCAACATCACACCCACATCAACCATCCACATGAATCAGCTTAGTAGACTTTATTATAGTTACTTTCAAAAATGACATGTCAAACCCCAAAATCTCACTGGAAGTAGTGACACTCTCACAAAGAAATTAAACCCAATAAAAATAGTCACTCCAATGAATGGTAATTGAGAGAAAATAATAAATGATATCACATGCTCTCACCAAGATGAAATAAATATGTCCTCAGCTTAGAAATAATAAGATCTCAAGTCAAATAAAAAATGTTAGTCAACCCACTTTATTTATTTATTTTTTTTTTAAAATTTTTTTATGCATCACTACATCTTTTTAGCCCATATAACTAGCTTCTACTTCAGACTATAGTTCCCTAAAATCAAGAAGGACTTTTATTAGGACGTAACGTAGGCTAGGGACATGGTTAACAAATAAAGAAAATAAGGAAAACAAAGTGTATGTTTGAGAAAAAATGCAGAGATTTTTTTTTTTTTTTGGAAGTTGCAAGGTGGATTTCACCTATTGTTGTTATTTTTATTGTTTTGAAACAACAACTTTTGTTTTGTTGTTGTTTTTTTTTTTTGCTTTTTTTTTGGTATAACTTCACTAAACAAAATAATTATTTACATTTTTCTCAAACATAAATAGGTGATGGAACTTATAAGACATCGGGTAATACTCTAAATCGGAGTGGGTCAAGATGATAAGTTGACAAAGAAAAGGTTTTTTTTTTTTTTTTTAAAGGCTCAAAAGGGTTAACTATGGATATTTAATAAAATGGATGGCTAGAAAGGCTCAAACGGATCAAAGATGGCCTTTCCATCGTCTTTTAGGGCTCTAAATAATCATCCATATCTACTAGTTAGATGGGCCTCCAAATGTAGCTACACACATTTTTTTCTTTTTTTTTAATTTTATAATTTTTTTTAAGGGTTAACTCAAAAGAAATCTAGAGATCGTGTATACAATAATAAACTGTTAAGCTGTATAAAGAATGGGCAAAATGGTTACTCTCCAAGAAAAATGATAGGCTAAAAAACTTACTTGGTACTTATTATGACATGTTCATTCCTTCAAGCAACTCATTTTTGTCTCTGACATCAACATGTAGAGTAGCAAACATAATGTAACATTACTTAAGACCAAAGATAATACAAATACTAAAATTTGAAATTAATCATGTCATCCAATGTTAAAACAAATCACACAATTTTTTTTTAAAACAACATTCTACCCCCCAACCTATTCTAAACATGAAAGGAAAATATGCATGCAGAAATGTGAAAATGATGCATAAAAACTAATTAGAAAAGTTACACGTAAAATGATAGAAAACGAAAATGGTTTTTTTTTTTTTAAAAAAGATGCGTTTCTAGAGGCACTACACTCCATATTCAGCCATCTTCGACTCACAAGTTGGAAAATGTACATTTATAGAGGAGAAATTAAAAAGAAGAAAAATAAACATAAAAACAGAATAAAGAAAAAAGAAAATGTCTGATTTTTTTTTAGTTTTTTAATTTTTTTTAAACGATGAAGATGCGTTTCTAGAGTCACTACACTCCATATTCATCCATCTTCAACACAAAAAGTTAGCAACAGTTAGTTTCTACAACAAAAAATTAATAAAAACTTAACCAAAATTCCACAATTGTTGACTATTCTCTCCCCCCAACCAGAACGAAACATTATTCTCAATGTTTGAAAGGAAAGAAGTAGAGTTTAGAAGACATCACCTGGGTGGTGCAACACAGAAAACAATATTTACAAGCAGAGAGTTAAATCTAATTTGTACTTCTTACTGCGGCTACTGTTACCATCATTATTTGGATGCTCCAACACAAAGGTCCAGGGGTCTAGCTCCGGTTTATAAGCTTGTAACATATCAAGTAGCTCATTAGCAGTGTGAGCACAAATAAAAAGTTTTTTCACATTAGAAAGAATGAAATAATTTTTTATTGCATGGTTAAGAAATGCGATAAAGCCATCATAAAAGTTATTGACATTTAACAAACCGATGGGTTTCTGGTGGATGTGCAGATGGGCCCAAGATGCTAGTGTGATAAGTGCCTCTAGTGTTGCAAGATCTCCTGGAAGGAAAATAAAAGCATCAGCATGATTAAGCATTTCAGTTATTCTTTCTTGCATACCTGAGACAACTAACTCTTCTCCAGTTGATGAGTCAGACGAACTGCCCAATGGTTTTAGGACTCTTGGGATGATGCCTAACACTTGACTTCCTCTGATAAAAGCTGCTTCTGAGACCATTTTTGATAACCCTCGGTTACCTCCTCCATACACCAAGTGTAATTTTCTCACTGCTATACTTCGACCAAGATCGATGGCTGCCTCAACGAACTCTTTATGTTTGCCATAGGTAAATCCAGAAAGCACACAAATGTTCTTGAATTGTCTATTTGGAGTAGCTGCCATTGTGATACTTCTCAAAAATTAAGTTGTGAGTGCTTGACAAAAAAAAATCACATTTAAGAGTCTTGGTGACAGTGGGTCACAGTTGTGTATGAGGTAACATGTCAGTGTCAAATAACGCGTAAAGCACGTGGCTCGCGAGTCAAAAAGGAAATAGTAAAAAGGAAAAAGCAAACAGTAATAAAGAAAAAGCAAACAGTAATAAAATTATTAAAGATAATAATGCACTCAATAAAACAATAGTGAAATAAAATAACAGTAAAGTAAAAGGATATTTACAGGTAGTTGCGACTGTGGCTCACATCTTCCTCTGGTTTTATGTTCAGAAACAGCTTGAACGCCCTCTATGGGTCGAGGATAGGCTTCCTATCCAGTTTTCTTATAAACTGGCAAACAAGGTCATTTATAGTCAGATTCCCGAGACTATATCGTTCATGCTCTTTCTGGAATAATGGCCATAACTGGAGAATCGCTCCTTGCACATATCCACTGGGATGCGTTTCAAGAGACAAAATGATATCATCTAATGACTCCTTATTCAAGCCATCCCTAATGAATTGAATCTTATCTTCCCTGTTATCAGACACCATTCCTAAAGAACATGGGTTTTTATTGCAACTCATTATGGCACACTTATGACAAGCAACAGAAATTCTTCGAGCTCGTCGTTTTCTTGCATAATTTCGTTTACCACAACCAGGCATGTATGCAATAAATTTTGGAGGTAACTCACCTGCCGATCGTACTTTAGCCTCGATTAACCAACGGATGTCAGCAGGTATGTTATTCCTCATGAGCAATCGCATGCGTTCGGACTGAGCTTTATAGATCGTAAGGAGGGCATTCTGAGGAAGTGAAGGGAATCGCTTGTGAAGCTTCGCTAGAATCTCGTTTCTGTCCATACTTTCACCTCAGAATATCAGTTATTATGGGAAACTGAAGTAACCGACTTGATTGTCACGGAGTACCGTTATCCGCCACTTCACCGGGGTAACAAACTAAAGCACACAAACAGAAAAACAAATTAAAACACACAAAGAAAATTAAAATCGTCCTTTTATTGAATTTACCTGAAGCTCCAACTGGATGTCGTAAACACTTCTCTCAATGTCTCTGAGTTGGCTTTCTAAACCCTCAACATAGGCTACTAACTCTGGTGGCTGTAGAGCCCAAATGCGATGTGTTTTACAAAATTGAATCTACCTTTTGAGATGAGTTTTGACACGTTGAAGTGGTTTAAGAATGTTCAGGAGGAACGGTCTAAGTAAGGTACTCATGATTAAAAATGATAAAAGAATCAAATCAACGAAAAGAAAAAAAATCAATTCAAATCTGGTGGGTCACTCAAATTTATTTCGGTGTCTTCTCCATGTGGTTGGTACTCTAGATATGGCTTTAATCTTTGATCATTAACTTTAAACGTGACACCGTTCTTTGGGTCTTTAATTTCAATTGCCCCATGTGGAAAAACAGTATGAACAATAAAGGGACCAGACCATCGAGAGCGTAACTTACCTGGGAATAGGTGCAAGAGAGAATTGAATAAAAGCACTTTCTGACCTGGGGTGAACGATTTTCTCATAATTTGCTTGTCATGGAAGACTTTCATTCGTTGCTTGTAAATCTTGGCATTTTCGTATGCGTCATTGCGAATTTCTTCAAGTTCTGCCAGTTGTAATCTTCTTTCTGAGCTGGCTTGCTGCATGTCAAAGTTGAATTTCTTGATGGCCCAATACGCACGATGCTCGAGTTCCACAGGTAGGTGGCAAGCTTTTCCATACACTAGCCTGTAGGGTGACATCCCAATCGGAGTCTTGAAAGCCGTTCTATATGCCCATAATGCATCATCAAGTCTTAATGACCAATCTTTTCTGTCTGGCCTCACTGTTTTTTCTAATATGTGCTTTATTTCTCGATTGGAGATCTCAACTTGACCACTGGTTTGCGGATGATACGGGGTCGCCACTTTGTGTGTGATTGAATACTTTGTCAAAAGATCCTTGAATGCTTTGTTACAAAAGTGGGCACCACCATCACTGATTATTGCTCGAGGGAATCCAAAGCGTGAAACAATGTTGCTTTTCAAAAATGCTATCACCACCTTGTGATCATTGGTTCTACATGGAATTGCTTCTACCCATTTCGATACGTAGTCAACACCAACCAATATGTATTGATGGCCAAAAGAAGGGGGAAATGGTCCCATAAAGTCGATACCCCATATGTCAAAAATCTCAACCACTAAAATTGGATTTAGTGGCATCATGTTCCTTCGTGTAATGCTCCCCATTCGTTGACACCTATCACATGAAGAACATAAAGTGTAAGCGTCTCGAAATATAGTTGGCCAATAGAAACCACATTGTAAAACTTTAGTCGCTGTTTTCTTAGCACTGAAATGGCCTCCACAAGCTTGTTCATGGCAGAATGAAAGGATATTTTGAATTTCACTTTCTGGGACATATCGTCTAACAATTTGATCTGCACAATACTTGAACAAATACGGGTCATCCCAAAAGAAATTCTTTATTTCTGCAAAGAATTTACCCTTGTCTTGCTTGGTCCAATGCTCTGGAAGTTTACCTATAACAAGATAATTAACTATATCGGCATACCAAGGTAATACTTCCACATTCATCAATTGTTCATTTGGAAATGATTCATTTAATGATAATGGCTCTGTAATTGTGTCAAAATGGAGACGAGAAAGATGGTCCGCCACGACATTTTCTGTGCCTTTCTTATCTTTGAATTCCAAGTCAAATTCTTGCAAAAGTAACACCCAACGAATTAGTCTAGCTTTTGCATCTTTCTTTGTGAGAAGATATTTAAGAGCAGCATGATCTGTGAATACAATTATTTTACAACCAATGAGATAGGATCGAAATTTTTCTAATGCAAACACTACTGCTAGCATTTCTTTTTCAGTAGTTGAATAGTTCAACTGTGCATCATTCAATGTCATACTAGCATAGTAAATAATGTGGGGAATTCAATCAACTTTTTGTCCTAATACTGCTCCTACTGCATAATCAGATGCATCACACATGAGCTCAAATGGTAAGCTCCAATTTGGGGGCTGAATGATGGGTGATGATGTCAACAAATGCTTTAATTTTTCAAACGCAACAAGACATGAATCATCAAAGACAAAAGGTACATCTTTAGCAAGTAAATTGCATAAGGGTCTAGAAACTTTGCCAAAATCTTTAATGAAACGTCTATAGAAACCAGCATGCCCGAAGAAAGATCTTACTTCTCTGACTGTTTTGGATGGAGGAAGATTAGAAATGAGATCCACCTTGGCTTTGTCAACCTCAATACCTTTGCTCAAAATGATGTGACCGAGAACAATACCTTGTTTTACCATAAAATGACATTTCTCCCAATTTAAGACCAAGTTCTTCTCGATACATCTCTGCAGAACTAGTGTTAGATGATGTAAACATTGATCAAATGAGTCACCAAAGACAGAAAAATCATCCATAAAGACTTCAAGGAATCGTTCAACCATATCAGAAAAAATGCTCAACATGCATCGTTGAAATGTAGCAGGTGCATTACATAATCCAAATGGCATTCTCCTATATGCAAAAGTGCCAAAATGGCAAGTGAAAGTGGTCTTCTCTTGATCTTTTGGTGCTATGGGAATCTGATTATATCCTGAGTAGCCATCTAGAAAGCAATAAAATTCATGGCCTGCTAATCTATCAAGCATTTGATCGATAAATGGTAAAGAAAAATGATCTTTACGTATGACAGAATTCAATTTTCTATAATCAATGCATACACGCCATCCTGTAGTTACTCTAGTTGGTATTAATTCATTATCAGCATTGGTAACTACTGTGACTCCTGACTTTTTAGGGACAACTTGTACAGGACTGACCCATGAACTATCAGAAATTGGGTAAATGATACCTGCATCTAATAGCTTAAGGACTTCAGTTCTAACAACTTCTTTCATATTAGGATTTAACCGACGTTGCATTTCCCTAGTAGATTTAGCATTTTCATCAAGGTGAATGTAATGCATGCAGTCTACTGGGTTTATACCTTTTATGTCTGCTATGGTCCATCCTAATGCCCCTTTGTGCTCTTTCAAAACATCTAACAACTTACCTTTTTGTTCGTCATTTAGGGATGATGATATGATTACCGGCAGAGTACTTTCTTCTCCCAAAAATGCATATTCCAGAGTGTTGGGTAATGGTTTGAGCTCGAGTTTCGGTGGTGATTTTGATGATGGGATGAGTTTCTTTTCTGATGGTGCTAGTTGTTCAACTCTTGACTTCCATTTATTAGTGTCCATGGATGGTGCTGAGTCAAGTAGGGTGTTGACCTCATCGACTGATCTGTCAATATCAAAATCCAAACAAAAGTGAGTTAAACATGTTTGTAAAGGATCATCACTAAGGTTTGAAAGAAAAGTGTCATCAACTAATGCTTCAATTAAATCCACATCAACAATATCATCATCTGCATTGTGAGGTTGTTTGGCAATGTTGAAGATGTTCAGCTCCATAGTCTTGTTGCTGAAGGACAACTGCATATTTCCAGTCCTGCATTGAATGTGAGCATCCGCAGTTGCCGAGAAAGGTCGGCCTAGAATAATGGGGATGTGCTTCCTCGAATCCTGTATTGGTTGAGTGTCAATTACAATGAAATCAACAGGAAAATAGAACTTGTCTACCTGGATAAGCACGTCCTCCACAATGCCACGAGATATTTTCGTGGACCGATCTGTAAGCTGTAACACTATTGGAGTTGGGTGTAATTCTCCAAGTCTAAGTTTCACAAATACAGAGTAAGGCAACAAATTTACACTAGCTCCTAAATCCAACAAAGCATTCTCAATTGTGTGGTTCCCTATACTACATGAGATAGTGAGGGAGCCTAAGTCTTTGCATTTTAAAGGAATTTTATGTTGGAGTATAGAACTAACGTTTTCTGTTAAAAATGCTTTCTTTTGAACATGCATATTTCTCTTTTTAGTACAAAGGTCTTTAAGAAACTTGGCATAAGATGGAACTTGTTTAATAGCATAAAGTAAAGGGATGTTAATACTTACCTGTTTAAAGATTTCAAGAATCTCACCTGTGGATTTTCCCTTTTTTCCTTTAGCTAACCTCTGAGGAAATGGAGCTTTCGGAACATATTCTCGTGGGTTGGTTTCTTCTTTCTCCTCCGGTGATGAGTCCTCAACATTCACAGGTACAATTTGATTTTCTTTTGTCACCGGCATCTCCACTTTGCTGTCAACTTCTTTTCCTTTTCGCAAGGTTATGACTGCTTTGACCTCTCCATGCTGCTGTGGTGAACTGGTACTTGCTTCATGTACTCCTTAAGGATTAGGCACTGGTTGACTTGGAAACTTACCTTTCTCAACGGTTATTGCCAAGGTCTGAACTGAAGAAGCAAGTTGTCCCACCATCTTCTCGAGGCTTGAAATTGATTGGGCTTGTGAATTGAAGCCTACTGTCAACTCATTTCGTAGTCCATCAATGGTGCGATTCTGTTGCTCAATCGTGGAGTGAGTAATATTCTTGAAATTCTGAAATGCATCCTCCCATGGTCTGGGTTGAAAGTAGTTCTGGTTCTGATTGTATGGTCTAAATGGTGGCTGAGAGGCTTGAGGAACTTGAGGAATTTGTTGCATTGGTGGAGCTGGAGCTGTTGGTCCATTCTGTTGGAATCCTTGAGACCATGAAAAATTGGGGTGGTCTCTCCATCCAGGATTATATGTGTTGGAGTATGGGTTGTAATTAGATGGCTTTCTCATTACACCTATGGCATTAGCTTGATCTGAGTATGAGTCATGGTCATGTGGTTTTGTTGATTTAGCAGTTGATAACAATGCTATTTGTCGAGCAAGACCTTCAACCATCTCCTTGACTTCTTTGATTCCCGAAGTTGACTTGCCAATTTGAACCTCATTTACTTCCTTAATTCTTTTAGTATTCCTGAGTGATCGACTCCGTTGTTGGGAATTATCCGCTTGTCGCTGGAAGAATTCCCAAATCTCTGATGCACTTTTTGACATTAGCTCTCCTCCACTTGTTGCCATTAGCCATTCTTGCACATTTGGTAGTAATCCCTCCAAAAAGTATTGGCATTGGTGCCATTTCTCGTACCCATGATGTGGACACTTCAAGAGTAGCCCATTGAATCGCTCCCATGTTTCGAAAAATTGCTCGTCCTCTCTCTGAGTAAACTCTGAGATTTCCCTGCGAATAGCATTGGTTTTATGCACTGGGAAATATTTATTCAAAAATTTCGTTACCATTTGTTCCCATGATGAGATGCTATTAGCAGGTAAAGTATTTAACCATGAACGAGCTCTATCCTTTAAAGAAAATGAGAATAATATGAGTTTAACATCATCGTCTGAAAAATTTTCATATTTAAAAGTTTGACAAATGGCATGAAAATCATTCAGATGATTATATGGGTCCTCATTTTTTAGGCCATAGAATGTTGGGAGACAATTTAGCACACTAGGTTTTAATTCAAAACTCCTAGCAGCTACATTTGGGTATCTTATACATGATGTGCTCAAATTAGCTAAGGGACTGAAATAATCCTTAAATGGCCTCTCCTGTGGTTGCAAATCCATTTTATTTTTAACTTGTTTGTGTGTGCGAAGTGTTTTCTCAACTTCAAGGTCTATAGGTTCAAGATTAGGTAATAATGACCTACGACCATGCATGCAAAACAAATAAAAATAAAGAAGAGTGAGAAATTACGATACTAACCTTATTGTGCTATTACAACCTTTCAAAATACACAAAAACAAATATGTGAAATAAATTAACTAAAAATTAAATTAATAAAATAAACAAAAATTACAAAGAAGAAAAAAAATTGAAAATTAAATTACAGAATTTTAAAGAAGAGAGAGAAAAAAGAAATAATAACCTTTAAATGCGGATTCACACCATTTTTTTTCATTTTTTCATTTTTTTTAATAAAAAAAATACAAGAAAACAAATAAAAGAAATTATTCACAAAAATTAATTCTATGAATTAAAATTACTTACCTCCCCGGCAACAGCGCCAAAAACTTGTTGTGCAAATTTTAATGTATTCGCAAGCGCACAAATCTATTGTAATATAGATCAATGGTGACGAGTGTCGATCCCACAAGGAGGTGGATTTTAATTGTGTGTAGAATTAATTTTAGAATTGGGTGATTGGATTTGTGGTGGAAATGATTTGGAATATGGTAAAACTTAAATTAAAATGGCGAGAATAAATTCTAAAATTGGAATTGAAATGGCGAGAATAAGTTGAAGAGAAATCTATTAAGATGACGTACTTGGGTATCTGGATCCGTATCAACATGCATCATGGGCTAAATATTCCTTATTAATACCAATTAAATCATGAGGGGAGAATCCACACCTCATGAACCACGCTCTAATCAATATGGTGCTAAGGGCTTATCGTGCCAAATAATAATAACCTTATACTAGAGAGCTGGTGTAACCAAGGCGGTATCTAGACAAGATTATTATTATTTGTCGACGAGAAGTCAAAACATCCACAAAAACTAGAGGGGAAGAGAAAATAAATTTACCAAATTAAGCCCATGACACATGTTGAGACTTCACTTTCAACCCAAGCTTAAAAGAAAATTAGCCACTCATAATTGAACTAGGGGCAAAATGAAAATTTATTAAAATACGAAGAAAATACAAGATGGAGAGGGAATTACAGAAAACAGAGTCCAAAATTGGATTCAGAGATATCAAATTAGGGGGGGAGGCCCCCTTTTTATAGATACATGGAGTAAATCATGACCATCGGATTAAAAATAGTTTGGACGCTCAGGATTGCGCCACGTCATCAGTCAACAGTCCACGGTTTGACCACGCGGGTGAACAGTAACACGGTTTGACCTGGATGAATAGTAACACAGTTTGGTTGAAAATAATCCTGTGTGATGCATGTACCGTACGCGAGATTTTTCGTCCACTGATATGCTGCCACGTCACCATCAACAGTACATAAGAATTTTAGCCCAACAGGATCGTGACACCTCATCAGTCAATGCCACATCATCGGTCAATGCCACATCATCGATCCGTCTATGTGAACAGTGTCGTGAACAGTACCGTACACGTGAATAGTACCGTACATGTGAATAGTACTATTTTTCCTTTTATGCTCCTTCTAAGGTTTTCGACCGTCCTAAGTTCAAAAGTGATGTCCGTTTTACTGTCTGATCTCTCCTTTATTGTGAAATAACTATAATGCCCCTAAAATATATAAAATACTTAATTAAAATAAAACACATGTAATTAAATCACAAGAAGGTTAAATACATAAAAGTAAGGGTTGTTAGTAAGACTTGAAATGTCAAATGACGGTTTTCTCCTTTATAAATATGCATTTTCTAATACTCAACAACCCCCATTTTCGAGTGATGACAGACGCTCATGGGTCTCCAACAACCGAATCGTGGGTCAACGTGAGATGTCACGTTCTCCTCAGCGGTTCGGGGCATGGCAAAATTGTCGCGGTTTCGTGAGATCATGTCCTCTTTCTTTGGGTGATGAGCATATGGTCGGTACGTATCTTTAGTTGGTGCTCGTTTTTATTTGGCACATGCCCGTACACGATGTTTTACCAGGACTCTGCTCATGCCATTCAGCTGGGGAGACTCCACTCAGGGTGAGGGATGATGACATAGCTGAGTTGGTACTTTTCATTACTCACATAGCTGAGCTGGTCCTTTTCATTACTCAATACCAGTCCCCCAGTTTCTGGTCTTGCGAGTGAAACGAGTTGAGATTAGAAACTAATAATTGGATCTGGCTAACCTCGGGCAACATTCCTCTAGTCCTTGTTTTATTGTGATGGACCCGAAGTGATGTCTCTTGTTTAGAGAGTTTTCGGCCTGAATATGGGCCTTCGTGAGCGTATCCAATACACAGCTGGGCTGACACTTCATCATGTTGTCTTAATTACTGTGATGGACCCGAGATAATTCTTTATGTTTAGAGAGTTTCTGGTTTGAGTATGGGCCTTTGTGAGTGTATCCAATACACAGCTAGGCTGACACCTCACCATGCCGTCTTAATGGCCAGTGACGTGTCACTGTTTGCACTTTTGTATTTGAAATTTGAAACGGTGGCTTATCTGTCCTCGATACGCGGCGATTGAGCTGACATCTGCGTGACTTAAACGCCTTTGTTCTCCCTTTCGTCTTAAGTCCCTAAATTGGAATTGCCATTGCGTTTATCTATCATTCTGTCGTAAGCCAACTCCTTCTCTGGGCCTTAAACGTGCTTTCCTCATCGGAGACTTCCTTTTGCCGGGCTCTTTCTCTGTCACGCCAACGCCACTAGTGTCGATCTATTCCAGGTATCGCATTTAACTTCTTCTCTGGTTGTTATTGCTTGGGTTCTGTATTGTCCCTTTTGTACTAATATACTTGGATTTGTTGTACTTTTCCTTTTAAGATTTCACTATGTCAAGATGAAGGGGAAAATTTATTGTAGATGAGAGTGATGAGGAGGTAGATGATTCGTACCCCAACCTGCTAAGACCGATTGATCCCCCATACCATTTTAGCAGCGTAGGCCCCTCTATTAATAGGGATACCCTTGAGTACCCTCGTCCTAAGACCATTTTGCCTTCCCTTGATTATGAGCCTATGGGAAACCATTGTGGACAAGCGTCGGGTTCTGATGAAAATCATAGTTCTGAGGGGGCTGGGGTCCTTGAGGAAGAGGGTGATGACAAGGAGAGCAGTTCCGAGCCGAGTAAGATGGAGGTAGATGCTTACTCTATTGACTATATTACTTGTGCCACTACCCACACTGACCTGCTCAAGTGAAGAAACCTTTATAATATTCATGAGGACGTCCTCCTTGCTATCCCTGGGAAAGGTGATGTTCCCAATCGGCCTCCTAAGGGGTATGTGACTCTGTATCTAGAGAGCTTCAAGTTAGGGGTTCGGTTGCTTATTCAACCTTATTTTGCCAGGATATTGGGTGGCATGCATCTGGCTCTAGGTCAGCTTCACCCGAAGAGGTGGAGAGTTCTTTCGGCCTTATTTGTGCTATGGGAAAGGTGTGAGCTCGAGGAGCCTTCTCTCATGGAAGTAAAATATTTGTATCAACTGAGGAGCAGTCCAAAAGAAGCAGGCTGGTACTACTTTATGTCAAGCTCTGCGAAGAGGAAGCCTATCACCGGCTTTCCCTCATCGTGTAAAAACAGGAAGAACAAATTTTTCTTTACTAGGGGAAATTGGTGTCCAGCGATCCATTCGCTTGGTGGTGATCTTCACCTTCCAACGCGCTTTGTCACCCCAGGTCGTTTATTTTTCTGTACACTTTACGTCTCTAGTCGTCACTTATTTGGTTATTTAACCATGTTTATTCTTTCAGACTCGTGGGGCCTGATCAAGAAACTTGACAATGATCCACCGCTCAAGGTGGAAACTACTCTGGTGAATGCGTTTACCTGTTAAGATCTCCTGTCGTCAACAAATCTTGTTCGGTCGCGCCTAGTGGACGTAACTGTCGGGATGGATAACAAGATCCTTAACGCTATGTCAAAGAAACGTGCTCAGGGGTCAAGTGACTCCGGCAATCCCCCCCTCCCTTGAAGAAAACCAATGTTGGTTCTTTTAAAGCTCCTGCTCCTACTCTACCCCCTTCTCCGCCTCGAAAGAATGGCGGGGAGAAGGTTTGCGACAAGAGTCTTGAGGTCAGCATTCAATTTAGAGATCGATCATCTCCTTTTCTGCCTCAGGATCAGGGTGACTATTTGACCCTATACCAGAGGGACTATGGCAAATCAGTGGGACCCAAAATGGTCAAGGACATTGAGAGCATGAGTCTTAGCGAATTGGCTGGTTTTGTTTAAAGGGTATCTTTTAAGCTGGCCACTTTGGTTTCTTACTGCAAGAATAGGTTTATGCGCCATGAGAGGAAGCTTCAAGCGGAGAATCAAGACCTGAAGAAAAAAGCTGAGTCCGCTGATCGCTCGAGGGAGAAACTGCTCGATCTGCATAAGCAGATCATTAACTTGGAGGAGAAAGTGGCCATTACTGAGTCCAACTCTTCCAAACTCGAGAGCGAGTTGGGTGACTTGAAGTCTGATCTCGAGGCTGCACAAAGTGAGCGAGACACTTTGAAGACGGTTTACGAGGAGCAAATCAAGTCCTTAACGAGCAAATAGCTGAGTTGAAGGGCAAATCTACTGAGGTGGACGACTAGTTGGATGCAGAGTATAACTCTGGGCTCGCCTTTTGCTACAAGTGCATCATATTTGTGTTCAAAAAAGAATATACAGAGCTTAACATAAGCAAGCTGGAGGTAGGAGTGCAGAAGTATATGGCCAAGGGGGATAAGAACCAAGGGGACCAGGATCAGACCAAAGCTCCTTCAAGTGGGGAGCAAAAGAAGGAAGCAATGGATCCTGTTTTAGGAGCAGGTCAGGGGTTAACACCTGCTCCTCCGGAAGTTGCTAGTCCTTCTCTTTCTGAGATTGCTGATCCTTCTTCTACTGAAGCTGTTGAGCTTCACAATCCCTAAACTTGCTTTCTATGTAAATTCTGAATGTTTGTTCGTTTGCAAACGTTTGAGTGTTTATAAACCTTTGATGCTTTCCAGCTGCTTTCTTGCCATAGTTTTATTTATGGGTTGTTTCTGCAAATTTCCTTGAAAAATATGCCTGCTTGTCTTTGAGTGACCGAGGAGAAATATGAGATTCCTTGCCTTAACGATTTCATAAAATTTTGCCTACTGGTCTTTTAGACAACCGAGCAGGAATGAACATTCTTTTACCTTAGCAAATTTTGCAAGATATGGCTGCTGGTCCTTCAAACGACCGAGCATGAGTTGGCACATGTTTGCCTTAGTAAAATTTTACAGAATTTTTCTATTGGTCTTTTAGACGACCGAATAGGAATATGCACATGTTTGCCTTAGTAAAATTCGTAGTATGCCTGCTAGTCCTTTAGGCGACCGAGTAGGAATAGGCATTTGCTTGCCTTAACAAATTCAGTAGACTTTGCCTGCTGGTCCTTTAGACGACTGAACAGGAATTGGCACATGTTTTGCTTGGTAAAATTTTGTAGAATTTGCCTACTGGTCCTTTAGACGATCGACCAAGAATAGGCACATGTTTGCCTTAGTAAAATTCGTAGTCTGGCTGCTGGTCCTTTAGGCGACCAAGTAGGAATAGACACTTGCTTGCCTTAACAAATTTAGTAAACTTTGCTTGCTGGTCCTTTAAACTACCGAGCAGGAATTGGCACATGTTTGCCTTAGTAAAATTTTATAGAATTTTCCTGTTGGTCCTTTAGACGACCGAGCAGGAATAGGCACATGTTTGCCTTAGTAAAATTTGTAGTCTGCCTGCTAATTCTTTAGGTGACCGAACAGGAATAAGCACTTGCTTGCCTTAACAAATTTAGTAGACTTTGCCTGCTGGTTCATGAGACGACCGAGCATGAATTGGCACATGTTTGCCTTAGTAAAATTCGTAGTCTGCCTGCTGGTCCTTTAGGCGACCGAGTAGGAATAGGCACTTGCTTGCCTTAACAAATTTAATAGACTTTGCCTGCTGGTCCTTTAGATGACCGAGAACGAATTGGCACATGTTTGCCTTAATAAAATTTTGTAGAATTTGTCTGCTGGTCCTTTAGACCACCGAATAGGAATAGACACTTATTTGCCTTAACAAATTTCGCCTAACAAGGGAATTTTGTACTGAATTCATCTTTATTGAACTTTGTATAGATTACAAGAGGCGCAATACATGCGTGTGCCACAATTCATCATGCATTTAATAGAAATAGCTTTGTAGAATAAAACTTGGTAAAATGCTTCGCTTATTGGAAATATTTCTTCAAGTGCTCAGCGTTCCACGACCTCTTTACATCTCGTCAATCTAGGTAGGCCAGCTTGTAAGCTCCTGGGCCAGTTGTTCGTACTACCCTGTACGGGCCCTCCCATTTCAGGCCAAGAACGCCATGGTTAGGATCTCTTATGTTCTGGTTCACTTTTCTAAGTTCCCAATCTCCTGCTCGGACCTGCCTCATGCGTACATTCTTGTTGTAGTAGAGCATGATTCTTTGTTGGCATTGGGCCACTTTCTGCGAGGCCCCTTATCTTTTTTCCTCCAACAGGTCTATACTCATACAAATCTGCTCGTCATTCTGTTCCTCGTCGAAATACTCTGTCCGATGCGTTCCCACCCCAATTTCTACTAGGACTACTGCCTCATGACCGAAAGTTAAGGCAAACAGGGTCCCCGTGGTAGTTTTGTGAGTTGTCCGGTAGGCCCATAACATTCCTGGTAGCTCGTTGACCAAGCTTCCTTCTTCTCTCCCAACCTGGTTTTCAAGAGCTTTTTTATAACTTTGTTGGCTGCTTCTACCTGCCCGTTGGCCTAGGGGTGTGCTGAGGTACAAAACTTCAAATCTACACTCAAGTTTTGGCAAAATTCTCTGAAATTGTGGTTGTCAAATTGCCTCCCATTGTCCGTTATGATGGTATAGGGGATTCCGTATCTACAGATGATATTCTTCCAGATAAAATCAATTGTCTTCCTCTCCATGATTTGACTAAGGGCTTCTACTTCTACCCATTTAGTGAAGTAATCTATAGCCACAATTGCATGTGTTGCGGCTCCTCGGCCTTTGGGTAATGGGCAAATCAGGTCAATCCCTCACTAGGCAAAAGGCCATGGGGATGATATAGCGGTTAGCATTTCTGAGGGCTGAGTAGGAACATCTAAGAAGCTTTGGCAGACTCTACAATTTTTTGTCATCCCCTTCGCATCCTGGTGCATAGTCGGCCAAAAATACCCTTGCTGAAGTGCCTTGAAGGCCAAAGTCCTTGCCCCCGAGTGGTTGCCGCATATTCCTTCATGAATTTCTTTTAGCACATAATTTGTTTCCTCGTCATCCAAACATCTTAAGAGGGTAAAGTGAATCATCGGCGGTAAAGTACTCCATCGAGTAACGTATACCTTGTTGCCCGACATTTCAACTTCCTTGCTTGCTTCATATCCTCTGGTAAAATGCCATCGCAGATATATGAGAGAATTGGGTCCATCCAGGATCTTTTGGTGTTCACCCGCATTACTTCTACCTCCTCTCCTATACTTGGCGAGATCCTTACTTCCAATGGAACCGACTTGAGTAACTTTGGATCCGCAATTGCGGCCATTCTGGCCAACATATTTGCTCGGTAATTTTCTGTCCGGGATATCTACTTTATTTCTACTTCTTGGAAGAGCCCAATCATCTGCTATGCCTTCTTCAAATAAAGCTCCATCTTCTCTTCCCTTGCTTGGAATTATTTATTGAGCTGATTACAGACTAACTGGGAGTTTGCTCGGATTTCTACCCTATCTGCTCTTAATGCGTGTGCCAACCCGAGCCCGGTAATGAAGGCTTCATTTATTCGTGAGCTGGAATTCGAACTTCACTACATAGGACACCTTGGCCCCTTCTGAGCTCCGTATTACTACTCATGCTCCGGACCCTTGTTCACTACGTGACCCATCAACCATTACCAGCCACACCCACTAAATAATATATTTAGGTTTTTAACCCAAATAACTAGTTATCATGCTTATTAATCCAGTAGTGGCGCAGTCAATTAAATGAGCTAACCCAGAGATCATTTAGGAACATACAATAGTGGCTATAATAATTAGGTCTGTAATTAAACTAGCCCAATTATTTAATTCCAAATCTACTCCATTAAAAGATTGGAACTGACCTCTATAATTGTATGCTCGAATAATAATTTGTCTCAAACTACATTGATTTCTTTACTGCATAATCTTTTGTACCACATCGTTAATTAAATCGATATTTCAACTGTCCAATCGATTTAATTACATCTTATTCCTTGATACTTACTAGTTTTCTCTAATGATCATTTTCAACATACTAATATGTTGACATACTCTGGCAAGAGAATTCTATGATCAAGTGTCAAAAACCTATCAACAGATGTGTTGTACAAATTCTATATTGTTAATCTATAATTTCAATACTCATAATTACTTCCACTAAGATACCGGATAATCTTGACCACAATTGTGTGTCGTGCCCATTGGTAACTCAAATGGAATAACAATTACAATCATGAAATCATAACTAACTCAAGATTAAGATTAAAGTAAAATCAATGCCTATGAGATTTAATAAGTCTTACAATCATTTCAAGGTTAATTAAATCTCATATGTAATTCAGCTCAATGTAGTCAAACTACATCAGTAAATTCATTAAATGATTTGTCTTAATCATGTATGATATGATCATACATGATTAAGACAAATCATTCAATGAATTTACTACAGTCTAAATATAAATAGAGCACCCAACTCTATTTATCAACTGCGAATTTAATTTATTTAATCAAAAGATAACTTGTATTTATGTCTTCTGTGAATCTATATGATGATCACATAAATACATATAATATGATTAAACAGACTTTATTCAAAATATTTATGCAATTGAAAATATCTCAAATATTTTATTAATAAAAAATAAATTAATATGCTTTAAAAGAGTATATAATCCCAACAGTAACTACTATGAATTTAATAATCATCCAGATGGATAGTTATAACATGCTGAGTGTGGATATCATTTGTTAATTTTCAAGGCCGCCTGAGAAAAACAATTGATAGAGCTCTGTCTTATGTAAAGTATAACTAGTTGGAAAAATGATAGAGACTAAGCGAGGTAATGAGGATTATAATAGATTTTCTGTATGTAAAGTCTGTTTAAAGGCACCAAAGATGAATATATGTAATACCAGCTGTTTAATGTAAAGTTATCAACAATAATGGGTATGAGTTGGTTATTCCTAGTTTAAAATATTGATGTAATACACTTACTTTTGTAAAATAAAGATACCTTCTATTTTGTAGTTTATCAAAGAGAGTAAGCACATAAAGAGTATCATCATCTAAAGAAATTAAACTTACTTCATTTGGTCAAGTTGGATATGTTAATTTATTTGATCAAATGGTCCCATGCAAAATCCACTACATGTATGCCATGTATGATACACCATGTATGCCATGTGCTGTGATTAAAGGGTGTGACTTTTACAAGAGACACATTCTTAATGTTCAAACTTCTAAGCAGTTAATGGAAGTTACTTGTTCAAATTCGAACTTCTAACTATCATACTGTTGCCTATATAAAGGCATGAATGCATCACAAAAATATTGATTCCAAGACAGATCCAAGATAGTTACAGTGTGTGTATTCAAGGTTCTGCACGTAACCACCAGCCTAATTAGGTATGATGGTGTATCGAAGATCCGAAATTCCTTCAATAAAAATTAGTAAATTAATGATATATATGCTCGTCTTCCAGGCTCTGCCATTTTGACCAACTTCAACTTTCGTCATTAATCAGCTGTCATGCATGCCTCTCTTAATTTCTTTTTTGCTCTCACTCGAATACACTTTGACAAACATATTTAAGTCCTTATGACATAGAAATTAAGGCTGTCCAAACAATTAGGAAAAAACCTTTGTTATTTTATTTTCTAAATCGTTTTTTTCCGTTATAGTAAGTCAAAGTCAATCCAATTTTCTTTCCATCCATGTGAGTAGAGTTTGAACCCATACTTTGTTGAAATTTTGACTTGAATATGGGAGAGTATAAGAGAAAAGAATTAAGTCTTGAAAGCGTGAAAAAAGTTTTGAAAATTTTATTCTGCAGTTCGGTGATGTTGAAAATTGAATGTGGCAGCAAATTGCATGTGCAATTGTTTTCAAATATGCATGAATTTAATGCATGCAATGCAAGTTCTAGCTCAACGTGATGGCAAATTGTAGCCAAATTGGAAACGGTAGGTAAGCATTGCTTGCCTATAAATAGAGAGGAGAGGAAGAGCTTCAAATCACATCCTAATTGAGAGAGTTGAGAGCAATTGTAAGTGAAGCAATGTGAGAGATTTGAGAGAGCTTCCACTTGAGTATTCTAGTGAGGTTCCATTTAGGTGTATTAGGGTTGTGGGTTTTGAGAGCTTTTCCCACTTTTGTAAATTTTCATTTTTAGTAAAATTATCTTACAGTCTTTGCCCGTGGACGTAGGCATTACGTCGAACCACATAAATTATTGTGTTCTATTTTTTTGCATTTGTTTATCACCACATTTATATTTCTCTAAAATTCGCAGTCACCAGAATATTAGTAATTGCTCAACTTGCGCTTCCGCAACAATTGGTATCAGAGCCGAAGGTTCGTGCTTGGGGTATACAGCATTGTTCACATATACGACACTATTGACATATACAATACTGTTCATTGATATGATGGAGACAACCATTTATACTTAGGAGATAGTCTATTGTAAGTAATGTGTATTTTTGCATGTCTGTTGTATGTTTTCCAATGCTATTGGTGTCAATGTGTAAGTGTACACAACAAGTAATATAATGATAAATATTTAAGATTGTCTCCACATGGATTGTTATTATAGGAATTGCTACAACAATTTTATCAGTGCAATTCTTATTCTAAATTAGAATTAAAACAAATTATTAAACTAATAAACTAATAAAGATAAAAAAATGCAATAAGAAAAATGCAGTAAAGTAAATTGTCACAGCAAATACAAGGATGTAGCCAAGGAGAATGAAGTAGTTGAGTGATTAAACTCACTTAATGGTTTTAAATATTTTTTCTAATGTTTGGCTCGGTTGCTACAACATCTGCTACAGCACTGGGCAAAATCCTTATGTATCCTTAGCTGTCGTATGTTGGATGTCTTATACCTAAATGCAACTTAGCAGTGACCAATTATTATGCTAACATTAGATATATCATTACACATTTTAGATTCTAATTACCCTACAAGGTGAATCTCTATATCTAGTTCATCACTAATTTTAGATTAAACATAGCCCTTTTAGAATCAAGTTAAACCCAACTCAGGAAACCCAATCTAAAACTAAGTATTGTTCTAATATGTTCTACTAAAACAAGCCTTTTTAAGGCTCTATCTTAGCTAGTGTCACTAAATGGGTGGTCAGCCGAAATAGTGAATTAAAATAAGTATTATCAAAATAATGGGATATAGCAAACATATAGTAACACATAATATCATTCAATTAATCATCAAGTTTGTTCATCACTCAACCACGAGTAAATTCAGTTCATAATTTGCGATAAAACAAGAATAAAAATAGTTTCAGCCATTAAACTACCCATCATAAATAAAAACAAGAGAACAAGAAATAAAAGTTGAGATCCGCTTGATATTCTTCTAGAATCCTTTATTGGCATCCTCAATTCTCTTTCTTGATTTTTGTTTTCTCTTGTTTGTTTCTCTATTCTTTTTTTCTAATGACGGCCTACCGTTTTCTTTTTCTTTGCGTGTGTACTCCTTTTATAGCTTAGAATTAGGGCAATCGAAAGCCTAGGGGTGCATTTTCTAATTTAAGAAACTCCAGATCGCAATCTTCTAAGAATCTCACATAAAATCTTCTCTGTCGTTGCTCCAAGATTGCTACAGCAACAGTGCTACAACATTGGCTACAACATCTATATTGTTCCAGATTTATTTCAATTCTTCTATAACCATGTTCTTTCCTTATCCTTACAAGCCTACTGCAGCAACATTCATTCCTTAAATCTTGAGCTTCCGGTCATCTTCAATTATACATATGAATTAAGCACACAAATTATTCTAAATCAAGCAAAATTTATTGAGAGTGGACTAAAATGTATGCTCACGCAAAATATAACTAAAATGCAGTAAAAACATGTCAATTACTCTTTAAGTACTGTTGATTTAAGTATAAAAACACCATGATAACCCTCATTTCATAGAGTTATCAATGTTTAGAAAAGTTTTGTCAACAAGGCGATAAGAGCTTAAGGAGTCTAGGTTTTAAGTGGAACCGTTGTGACTCCTCCATTCTACTAGGAATTTTTTTGGTGCATTTTCACGTGAAATTAACATCATAGAGACTATTTTTCAAGTGTAAATAGTTGTTGAAGGCATTGATCATTTGAGTTAAGTATGATGGCAGAGGCATTGTCGTCGTTTTCATCTACGAGAACTACTGTGACTGATGTAAAGTTTGAAGTGGAGAAATTCGATGGTATCAATAATTTTGGTATGTGGTAATGTGAGGTGTTGGATGTCTTATGTCAGCAAGAGTTGGATGTCGCTCTTGAAGAAAAACCTGACAAGATGGATTACAAGGAGTGGATAAAGATTAATGGACATGCATGTAGTACTATTCGCTTATGTCTGGCTAAAGATCAAATGTACTCATTATGAGAGGCGCTAAAAGAAAAGTACATGAGGAAAAGCCTTGAAAATAGGTTGTATATTAAGAAAAAACTCTATCGATTCACGTATGCACTTGGCATGTCGATAAATGACCATGTGAACTCATTCAATAAGATATTAGTAGATTTGCTAAATTTGGATGAGAAATTTGAAGATGAAGATAAGACATTGTTACTGTTGAATTCCATTCCTAATAAATATGATCATCTCACCACCACTTTATTTTATGGGAATATTTGATGCTGCATGCAGTGCATTGTATAATTTTAAGACTAGAAAGAAAGACAAAGGATCATAGAGATACAATTACAGAAGTATTGATAGCGAGAGGTCATTGACAAAGCCATAAATCTGGAAAAAAGAGTAGGTCTAAAGGGAGGCCTGCCAAAGATGAATGTGCTATTTGTCACGAGAAAGAGTATTAGAAAAAAAATTGTCATAAGTTACAAATGGGGAATGCTACTTTTGATGCATGTGTAGCAAAGCATGGTCAGAAGTCAAACTTTAGTTTGGTTGACATGACGTTAACATGTCATTCATATGGGTAGATTTTAGATTCGAGTTATACCTATCATTTGTGTCCTAACAAGGACTGATTTTCTAGCTTTAAGGAGTTGGACGGTGGAGTTGTTTTCATGGGCAATGAAAATACCTATAAAACCATAGGAATAAGTTCAATCCAGTTCATGAATCATGACGACTCGATCCAAGTCTTGAGAAATGTTCGCGACGTACTAAGTTTGAAGAAAAATCTCATCTCATTAGGAGTCCTAAAATCTAAATGGCTCATAATCACTTTGAGAGATGTTTGTTGAAGGCAGTAGATGGTGCACTGACAATGATAAAAGGTACAAGAAGAAATAACTTGTATTATTTTCAAGAAAGTACAATTATTGGATCAGCATCAACAGTCTCTGGAAAAGATGCAGATTCAAAAGTAACCAAGTTGTGACATATGCGTTTGGGACATGCCGGTGAAAAAAACATTGCAGACTTTAGTGAAACAAGACTTACTGAAAGGTGTAAATTCTTGCAAATTAGAATTTTGTGAACATTGTGTTCTGGGTAAGCAAACAAGTGTAAAGTTTGGTTAAGTAATTCACGATATAAAAAGGGATTCTGGACTATGTTCACAGTAATGTATGTGGACTTACCAAAATAGCTTCTTTCGGAAGTATGCGCTATTTTGTTACTTTTATTGATGATTATTCAAGAAAAGTGTGGGTGTATTTAATGAAGAACAAGAATGAAATTTTGGACATATTTTTGAAATGGAAGGAAATGGTCGAGAATCAGACTGGTCGAAAAGCCAAAAGACTTTGCTCAGATAATGGTGGTGAGTACAAAAATGATCCATTTATTTAAATATATTGAGATGAGGGCATTGTGCGACACTTCACTATTTGAGATACACCATAACAGAATGGGGTAGAAAAATGCATGAATCGAACTATACTGGAGAAAGTTTAATGTATGGTGTCCAATGTTGGATTGGGCAAGGAGTTTTGGACTAAGACAAATGTATATGTGTGCTATCTGATCAATCGTTTGCCATCAGCTGTAATTGAGGTCAAAATACTAATGGAGATGTGGACTGGTAAGCCTGCTACTTATTATGATTCTTTACATGTCTTTTGTTCCACTGCCTATTATCATGTAAAAGAATCTAAGTTAGACCCAAGAGTAAAGAAATCATTGTTCATGAGTATAACTGGTGTCATAAAAGGATATCGTCTCTGGTGTCCTGTTACAAAAAAGATTATTTTCAACAAATATGTGACTTTTGACGAATTAATCATGCTGAAACAAAAAAAATTCACAAAAGGATGACAAAACTAGTAGTATTTTACAGCATGTGGAGTTTGAAAAAGTTTAGAATGATTCAGCCGGTGTTGAGGAGACAAATAATGATTCTCCATTGACTGAAGATGAAGAAGATGTTTTGACCTATGAACCGTCACAACAATAAGATTCAATTGCATATAGAAGGTCACAAAGGGAGATTCGCAAACACGAAGGGAAATTCGTAAACCTGCTTGTTTTGTTGATATGATGGCCTATGCACTTTCAGTTAAAAATAATGATCAGTTATAGATAATGATGTTCTTTCCACTTACAAAAAAGCAATAAGTAGCCCTGAAAAATATACAGTGGAAGTTAGCAATTGATGAAAAAATACAGTCTCTTTATAAAAATAGAACTTGGGAGTTAGTTACATTGCCTAAGGAAAAGAAGGCAATTGAATGCAAATGGGTATATGCAAAGAAGGAATGATTTCCTCATAAGAATGAAATTCAACACAAGGCTATATTGGTACCGAAGGGTTACGCTTAGAAGGAATGAATAGATTATAATAAGGTATTTTCTCCAGTTGTGAAACACTCGTCTATTCGAATTTTGCTAGCCATGGTTGCGTAATTTGATCTTGAACTAGTTCAACTTGATTTGAAAACTGCATTTTTACACAGTGATTTGGAAGAGGAAATCTAAATGACTCAGGCAGATGGATTCAAGATTGTTAGAAAAGAAAATTAGGTTTGTAAGTTGACAAAGTTGTTTTATGGATTGAAACAATCTCTGAGGCAGTGGTTTAAGTATTTTGATCGGTTTATAAAAGGGCAAAGGTACACATGAAATAAATTTTATCATTGTGTGTATTTTCGCAAGCTACACAAGGGATCATTCATATATTTGCTCTTGTATGTTGATGATATGCTAGTAGCATCTAAAAGTAAAGATGAGATTAAGAAGTTAAAGACTCAACTCAATTAAGAATTTGAGATGAAAGATTTGGGTGAAGCTAAGAAAATTCTTGGCATGAAGATATGCAGAGATAGAGCTCGTAACAAAGTCAGCTTATATCAGAAGCAATATTTAAAGAATGTACTAAAATAGTTTGACATGGCTGAACAGACAAAACCTGTGAGTACCCTGTTGGCTTCTCATTTCAAACTTTTTGCACAACTATTTCCTTCAACAGATACGGAATGAGAATACATGTCACAAGTTCCATACTCAAATGCAGTGGGTAACTTGATGTATGCAATGGTGTGTATAAGGCCTGACATTTAACATGCAGTTGGTATAGTGAGTAAGTATATGCATAATACTGATAAAGGACATTGGCAAGCTGTGAAATGGATTCTACGGTACATTCAGAAGACTATGGATGTTGGTTTACTGTTTGAACGAGATGATACACTTGGTCAAGGTATGATTGAATATGTTGATTCTGATTATGTTGGTGATTTGGACAAACGGTGGTCAACTACTGGAAATGTTTTTACTTTTGCTAGAGGGCCAATCAGTTAGAAGTTTACATTACAGTCTACGGTTGCACTGTTGACCACAAAGGTTGAGTACATGACAATTACAGCGGTTGTTAAGAAGACTATTTGGTTAAAAGGCTTGCTTGAAAACTTGGGATTGGTACAGAAGCACATTAATGTGTAATGCGATAGTCAAAGTGCTATTCACTTAATAAAGAATCAAGTTTATCATGCACGTACGAAACACATCGACGTAAGATTTCACTTTGTGCGGGAAATTATAGATGTGAGGAAGATTCTTTTATAAAAAATCAAGACTGCAGTGAATCCTGCAAATATGTTAACCAAGGTGGTGACAGCGATCAAGTTTGAGTATTGTCTAAAATTGATCAATATCTTGCAAGTTTAAAATAGTGAGGAAGGCAGAGATTGGATGATGATTTGATGTACTGGGAGTTCCGTACTATTCAAGTCAAGGTGAGGAATTGTTGAAATTTTGACTTGAATATGGGAAAGTATAAAAGAAAAAAATTAAGTCTTGAAAGCATGAAAAAAGTTTTGAAAATTTTGTTGATGCAATTTGGTGATGTTAAAAATTTCACATGCAATTGTTGACAAATATGCATGACTTTAATGCATGCAATGCAAGTTCTAGCTCAACGTGATGGAAAATTGTAGCCAAATTGGAAACGGTAGGTCAGCATTGCTTGCCTATAAATAGAGAGGAGAGGAAGAACTTGAAATCACATCCTAATTGAGAGAGTTGAGAGCAATTGCAAGTGAAGTAATTTGAGAGATTTAAGAGAGCTTCCACTTGAGTATTCTAGTGAGGTTCCATTTAGGTGTATTGGGGTTGTGGGTTTTGAGAACTTTTCCCATTTATGTAATTTCTCATTTTTAGTAAAATTATCTTTCAGTCTTTACCCGTGGACATAGGCATTACGCCAAACCACATAAATTATTGTGTTTTTTTGCATTTATTTATCACCACAATTATATTTCTCTAAAAGTCGCAGTCACTAGAATATTAGTAATTATTCAACCCGCGCTTCCGCAACATACTTCTCGTTGCCACTAATGAAATTTTACCTTTTACTAGATGAATCTAAATGTAAAAGGTAATACATTACTTATAGCAGGCAGTAATAGTAACAAAGGAAAATAAGGAAAGAATAATTCTTAGGGAATCAATCATAGTGAATTGGCAAAAGTCAAATTGTCAATAAATTTTGTGCTAATCTTGAGTTGTCTTGATTTCAACAACAATGCATTTTTTAGTTAACGTTATCAATTTATAAATTATCCATACTTAATCGCGAGCCAATTAAGCCAATGGGTACAGTTATACACAAGACCTTTTTTTTTTCTCTCTTGATAAAATTAGATCCCCAATTACAAAGAGAATCTGGAAGAAATGTTCCTCATTGTGGTTCAAGTTTAATGAATTTGTCTGTACTAGAATATATAGCACATAATAATATTTGGTCTCTGATGCAAACATCAAGAATCTAAAAGAAATGTTCCTCAACACTGTTTAAGTTCAATTAATTTGTCTGTGTTAGTACAAGATATAAAAATATATTGTCTTGGATGCAATATATTCCGAAGGAAATTAAAAGGCAAACGACCTTGCAACAACAACAACGCTTTAACCGAATTATATTATTCCAATTTCCACTTTTTATAAATAAAATACTTAATAACATGGCGATACATTTATACAAAATTTCTACACTAAAAATACACAATGAAGACGTAGATATATAGTCTAGCTAAATCCAGTTCATCACAAAATAATCATTAAATACTAGAGTAAACATGTATGTAGATATAAGAAAAAAATTAATAATGTAAGAAAAAACTTTTGACCACTACATACATACACACACATACATACATATATATACATAGATATGTGTGTGTATAATTCCTTTCTAATAAGAGAATCTCTTATTTTATTAAGAAATAAGGTAAAAGATAAAAATAAGGAGATTTTAATAAACTAGAAAGATAAAATATAATGTATCAGAGTGGTTTTTTTTTTTTGGTCTTTTATTTGATCCCTTATTATCTATATACATATGTATATAAATACACAATATGTTTTGTCATGTAATTGTTTTGGTACTTTTTGTCATTTAATTTAATTATTACCATATAAGGAATTCCTTACTAAAAATGGATCAGATCTCTAATATAGAGTGCTTTTCTAGGGTAAATTGGATTGGCTGCATATGGTGGGAGAAGCCAACAAATGGAAAAAAAGAAAGGTTGGTGGGATTCTCAGATTACTGAATCCCGAACCGGACAATTCCCCTGTATACATATATATAAGTAATATAAGTTGTAAGAAAGTCTTACAAAATACTAGTGTAGTACATACTATATTATTATCGATGATTTTACTAGTGCTCATTTTCTATGGGAAGCATATCCCTAGCTTCTAGGTCCTCCCACAACATGCAATATAGAAATGCAATAATTTATTTTGTGTCAAAAGTGGAACCAATATAATGTATGGGTTAGATCCATGTAATGTATTCAATGCATTACACATAATATAGTTTTGTGTTATTACAAGAACACGTCTATCTCCGCATGGTTCATGAAAACTTGCAATGTTATACCCGAAGGCCCACCAAAGATTTTGCTTCACAATCTTCATGGTTAGCCTAGTCAACTCCAAAGCAATAAGTAACTGCGTAGAGGTGAGAAACTAAGTTCTTCCGAGAAATATACAAGGGAGTACTGGAAAAAGAATGAAAGAAGTAGTCTCCATAGTCTATATCTATCATATCAATAAATAATAAAAGAAAGTTTGAAAACAAGACCAGGACAACAAACAAACCCGACTCGGACATTAGTGATTCGACCCAGATGGATCTCGCGTTTCCGACCATTTCACCAGCCAATGGAGGTACTGATCGGAAGCTTGAGCTACGCCGGTTGTTTGTCTGTCATCAACGCCGTTGTAAATTGACTAGAAGACGTTGATCGATCACGCGAAACAACAACAACAACCTTCTCATTTGGACCTGATTACGCCGGTTTCCGTCATCGCCACCACCTGGATTTAGTTCCCTACGATTCTCTCTTCATTTTCGGACCAACCCCAAGGACCAAGCCGGTCGTTTTCGCCATCGATCAACCGTTGGATATTCACGAATTTAGGAGTTCGATCTACCACTGTAATCGCGCGTGGGAGCCTACCGCCACCATAATTGGACTTAGCGTTTCTTGAAGGGTCTAACCTGAGCTTCCCAGCAATCGAGCTTGACTATCGATTACCTTTGACCGACAAGGGCAATTTGGTAATTTCACAGTTCGAGGTCTTAAGACCACTACCAAACACCTATGGTTTTAGCAGCCACCAGGGGAGATAATCCATTAGATTTCACTTGCGTTCAGCCCCTTGACTGACAACATCTAACCCAGAAGCAGTTACATCAAAATGGAAAACCTAGGTCACAAACTACCCAACACGCCGTTGGCGCCATTGTCGACGTCAGGGATGCTGTAACACGATTGCTATTGCAACCCTTGAACCTTCCCAACACAACCTTACTCACACTGACATCCCAACAACTACCACCAGCCACTCGTAATGACCTAACTCGTGTGGGTGCCCGAACCCATTCCACCAACCTAACCCCGCTAAATCGTGACACCAACATCAACCCCAAGCCTTCATCTACTTATGCTCTCAACCCGGTTACTGTCCTCAACCTTAGTGCCACTTCAAGACCACAAAAGTCTATTGTAGATGCCATGACTGGTTTTATTACTTCATCAAATCCTGTGAAACCAGTTCAGGTGCACAAAGGTGAACCAGTTGTCCATTTCTCTACTGCGGAAATTTGAGAGATGGCTGAGCCTTTTAAATTGGCTTTTGTCAGTAATTTATCCTTTGGTCGCCTTCCTATGGATGTTATTCAAAAATATTTTGTTTCTTTAGGGCTAAAAGGTAGGGATGGCAATGGGCACCGCCCGCAGCGGGTTTGCCATTACCAAACCCAAACCCGCATAAAATTTAAATTACCAAATCCACCCGCAACCCGTAGCGGATTTTAATTTTTTTACAAAAACCCACCCGCAGCGGGTTTTAACAATTACCAAACCTGCAATGGTATCCGGCGGATTTTTTGCGGGTTTTTGTATTTAAAATCACAAATGTTTAATATATAAATTTATAATAATAACCTTAAATTCCATATAACATACTCAATTTTATATTTAAATAATGTAAATGAAAAATTAAAATTTCCACATCAATTCAACACAAATTCTCAAATTTAAGTATAAATTACACAAATCCATTTAAAAAACATAAACTAGTATCTAAAAATAATAATTACATTTCATATTATCATTTAAAACAAGCTCCAAGAGAAGATATTCATTTCATTCACCACCATAAGCACCCATCCAACACAATGCCTATAATAATAATTAAGATTAATATTTTCAAATACTAATTCGAAGGAAAATGCCTTTTGTTTTCTTTAGATTATGACTTTAGAATAGGATATAGGCCACATACACACATACACAACTTTGAGCCTTTGGCAATTTGGTAATTTAATTAATGACATTATTTTCTTTATACATTTTTAGATTAAAATTAAATTAAAAATATTTGAAAAAAATATTGCGGGTTTGGTAGATATCCATGCGGGTATCCACCGGATATAAGGTTAATACCAAACCCACCCGCATCCATATGCGGGTTTTAATTTATAATACTAAACCCGCCCGCAACGGGCGGGTTTTGGCGGGTGGGTTTGGGCGGGTTTGCGGGTACAATTGCCATCCCTACTAAAAGGAAATCTTCAAATTTCCTTACTTGATAATAGACATATTTTGATTAAATTGAAAATAGAGGAAGACTATTCTGGGATATGGGTTAGGCGGAGTTGGTATGTTAATGGTAGAGGGATGCGAGTTTTTAAGTGGTCTACTAACTGTTAGCCTAAAGGGCTACACATATTATAATTTTGATGATAACAAACATATGTATTAAGTGATTTAACAAATATTGTATTTCACATTTTCACTAGTTTTTGAAGAGTAATATTTATGCAAGTGAAATCAAGTTCAAGACACTCAACAGACAACGGTGAAATCAAGAATAAAGTTTAGAGCTCAACGGATAAATTAGTGTGATAAATTCTTGTAAAGCCGGTATGATTTAATTGATGCATGATTTAGCATTTGAGAAGCTCAAGAGATTAATTTAATTAATTACTTTTTGTAAACTAAAAGGTTTTATTTTTATAAGATAAAGTACCTTGTGGTTTTGAGTAATTTGGACTTAAATGCAAAGTTTTAAAATCTTTGATTTTAATAAGTATTATTATTGAATTTCGGAGTTGGACCTTTTTACAAATATTTAAAATGTTTTGGGCCATACTATAATTTATGAATATTTAGGACTAAAGTGAAAGATTTTGAGAACTTTGAAAAATATGGTATTATGTTGAAAAGGACATTTTTGCAAAAGAATAATATTTTTGGGGCCATATCATAATTTTAAAAAGTTTTGGAAAGACAATTATTATTAAGAAATTACAAAATTATATCTATTTGTAAAGTTTTCTGACGTTTTGGATCGTAGTATAATTATAAAAAGTTTTGAGTTAAAGTGTAATTTTAGTGAATAGTATTACTGTAGCATATTCAAAAATAACGGTAATATCATTGTTCATGGGCGGCTAGCTGGATAAATCAAGCAGCTACCCGCTTGGGCACTGGAATTTGCCTATAACAACTAGTTTTCGGACTTTAACTATAAAAACTCAACTTCAATTTCATTTCAAGAACTAATACAAGAAAAAACAAGATCATATAACATATATTGAGCTTCCATTTCGTAAATCATCATTTGTTGAATCATCATTGAGTTATAATTTATTTATCCACTCTTAAAGAGAGTTTCATTGTTGTGATTTTCATTTTTCATCAAATTGTAAGTGTACAAGTATGAGAAACACTTGGGGTGAAGAGATTGGGGATATAATCTCTTGTTGTAAAGGTCCATTGACACATTGGAAGTCAATTGTAAACATTTGAAGCATTGGGAGGCTTGGATAGTGAAATCCTTAAGTCGGGTGAGCTTGGAGGCGTGGATATAGGCAGGGATAGCCGAATCACGTAAAAATCCTTGTGTTTGTTTTTCTCTTCCCTTACTCTTTTAATATTGTGCTTGATTGAATTTATTGTTTTTGATTTGATTAAGGCAATAGATTAAATTTTTGTGCGAATTGTATTGCATAATTTTTAAAAACCCAATTCACTCACCCTCTTCGGTTGCATAACTTGCATTTCACTAACTTCCATTGCTCGGTGGAATCTCCCATTGTTCCTGTTTGTGTATATTTTCCTTATTTACCTGTTCATTTTGTTCACTGTAAGCCTGTGCTATTTTCAATTGCTTCTGCTATTGGTACTCCTTTATGCGTGGATCGTGCTATGGCCTTAGTTAATAGGTCATTTGTTGCCAAGGTATTGGTAGAGTATGAAATTTCGCAGTCTTTGTTGCCGCGTATTTAGATTGGTGCAGGCAATTTAGGTTCTTGGCAGAATGTTATTTTTAAGTGGGTTCTAGCTTATTGTGATTCATGTAAGCATTTTGACAGATGATTAATGAATCACAATAAGTTGAAACCCGCTTAAAAATAACATCCTACCAAAACCTGAATTGCCCTTACCAATCCAAATGCGTGGCAACAAAGGTTGCGAAATGTCAAACTCTACCAATACCCTGACAACAGATGGCCTATTAATCGAGGCTGTATCGTGATCCATTCATAAAGGAGTACCAACAGCAGAAGCAATTCAAAATAGTGTAGGCTTACAGTGAACAAAATAAACAGGTAAATAAGGAAAAAATACATAAATAGGAACAATGGGAGATTATACCGAGCAATAGAAGATAGTAGACCATTTAAAAACCCGCATCCTTCAACTATTAACATACCAACTCTGTCTAACCCATATATGAGAATACTCTTCCTCCATTTATAATTTAATCAAAATGTGTCTATTATCAAGTAAGGAAATCTGAGGATTTCCTTTCAGCCCTAAAGAAACAAAAAAATTTCGAATAACATCCATGAGAGGGCGACCAAAAAAAAAAACTTACCGACAAGAACTAATTTAAAAGGCTCAGCCATTTCTCAAATTTCCGCAGTGGAGAAATAGACAGCTGGTTCACCTTTGTGTAACTGAACTGGTTTCACAAGAATTGATAAAGCAGTAGAACCAGTTACGACATCTACAATAGACTTTTGTGGTCTTGAAGTTGCACTAAAGTTGAGGACATTAACCGAGTTGAGAGCAGAAACATATGAAGGCTTGGGGTTGATGTTGGTGCCACGGTTTAGGGAGGTTGGGTTGGTGGAATGGCTTCAAGCCTCCAAACGAGTTAGGTCATTACGAGTGGTTGGTGGTGATTGTTGAGATGTCAGTGTGGGTAAGGTTGTGTTGGGAAGGTTCGAGGGTGGCAATAACAGTCGTGTTATAACATCGCCGATGTCGAGAATGGCGCCGACGGTGTGTTGGGTATCTCGTGACCTAGGTTTGCCATTTTGATGTAAGTGCTGCTGGGTTAGATGTTGTAAGTCAAGGGGTTGGACGTAGGTGAAATCTAGTGGATCATTTCCTCCGGTGGCCGCTGAAGCCGTGGGTGTTTGGTAGTGGTCTTAGGACCTTACCAAATTGCCCTTGCGGTCAAAGGTGACCGGTAGTCAAGCTTGGTGGTCGGGAAGCTCAGGTTAGGCCCTTCAGGCCATGTTGGCTCTAATGATGGTGGTAGTAGGCTCCCACGCGCAGCGAAGGTAGTAGATTGAGCTCTTAAAGCCGTGAATATCCAACGGCAGATCGCCGGCGAAAACGGCCGGTTTGGTCCCTGGAGTTGGTCAGAAAATGAAGGGAGAATTGTAGGAACCAAACCCAAGTGGCGTTGCTGACGGAAACCGGCGTAATCAGGCCAAAATGAAAGGGCGGTTGTCACTATTTCACAAGGTCGATCAACGTCTTCTGGTTGTTTTACGACTGTGTTGACTAGCCTTGCTTGTTCTTATTATCAAACTTGGATGTTTGAGGGAGTAAACTTTATTTATCACTAGTCAAGCTTTGCTCAAAGGACAAATTATGAAATTAACTATCTTTATCCAAGATAAGTCTCATATCTGCATTCGGGACAAAAATATTAGGATAATAATTAGAATCTAGCCAGTTTATAAAAAGTAACAGCTGAAATATTTGATTTGTTGACTTATTGAATTGTAAATAGAATCATAATACAAGATTCGGAGCTTTCACTCCCTTTAGAGATGGACAATGGATTTGCCTTGGGGTTGATTTGACTAAACTTGAGATGCGCATTTTCCTCCATTATTTTCTCCTTAACCATAAGTGAGTTTTCTTTTTAATTAATCCTTCTATTTTGTTAAAATCAAGCAAAATATTGTTTGTACAAAAAAATTATGGTCTGAGTATATTTATTTACTTAAGAGAACACCCGCATCCAATCATCGTATCCAATTAATCATTCTTGTTTATTTGGTTGTGTGTTTGTTTGTGTTTGCGGGTTTGAACAACTTAATCATGGATGCTCAGTTGCATATTTCCCTCTACCTAAGCCTTCGGACAATTGTCTTGCAAAATTGAATAAGCTCAAATGAACATATATACGTATTTTTAGAAATTTATTTATCTATAGAACTTCTCAAGAGTGGACGTTAAAATATGATTTACGGATGAAACTAAAATAAAAATATATAGATTTTAGTATACTTTTCTCTTTTAATATTTGGAGTCTGTATTTTCTGTCTTATAATTGCATGCGCACAAGATTCATATTTTATCATCCGCATTTGAGAAGCTCTATATTTATTTGTTATTTATATGTAATGTGCATGATTAAGTGCAATATATTTATCTATTTACATTTTCAAGACGTTCCAAGAAATACCCCAATATTTTGGCAAGATTTGTAAATTTATAAAATCTTTTAGAACAGAATAAATTGACTTTTCTTATTTTTTAAAAGTATTATTTTTCTGTTTTATTTACAAATCATTAGTTGCTTTGAATCTTATATTTAAACAAGAGTTCTGCTATTTATCCCGGGTCAAACCCTGAAAGCTAAAACAAGAATAATGATACAGCCACAAACTCTTGTACAAACTTATTTTGTACAAACTGATGTGGCATGATAAGATTGGTTGAATTAAATATCACTTGGCCCACATGATTTGTTTTTATTATTTTATATTTTCATTCAACCAATGAATTAATGTCATGTTAGTTTGTACAAAATAAGTTTGTACAAGAATTTGTGACTGTATCATTACTCCTAAAACAAAATGACGCTGTTTCCTCTTCTTCATGAAACGCTACCGTTTCACCCTAGCAAAAGCAAACGCTCCTCTCCTCTTTGTTTTCCTCTTCCTCTTCTCTTCGTTTTCTCCTCTTTGTTTCACCAGAGAACGACATAACCCAATCCTCTTCCACTCCTCTTCGTTTTGTTTAAAATCCAAATTGGGGAAATTTCCTCTTAAACAAATCTTGTTTTGTATGAAAAGGATTTGGAGGCAAATTAAGATTTTCAACACATCCACAGAAAGAGAGTGAGAGTGGTGAGTGAGTTATCAAAAATGGTGAGAGCCCCAACGTATGATGGAAGAGGAATGAAGAAAGGTGCATGGAGTAAAGAAGAAGATGATAAGTTAAGAGCTTATATTCTGAAATATGGCCACTGGAATTGGGCTCAACTTCCCAAGTTTGCTGGTATTAATAGATCACATCAAGTTATAAAAATCAAATCAACTAATAAATGGGATCTTTATTTCTTGTTGTTGATAATTGTTGTTTAATTATCAAGGAGTGGCAAGAGTTGCAGGCTGCGATGGATGAACTACCTGAGGCCAAATATAAAACATGGGAACTACACCAAGGAAGAAGAGGATACTATCATCAAAACACGCCAACAACATGGCAATAAAATAATGAAATAAAAACTATTGGCATACCCACTTGAAGAGGAAGAGAAATAAGAAGAGAGATTCGGCTGATCAAGTGCACGAAGAAACCTATCAAGCAGAAAGGCAAGAAATTAATCTAGCTGCATCAACATATAGCTGCATCACAGTTATTGAAACGACTACGTTTCATGGAAGCAAAAAGTAAAAAAAAAAGAAACCAAAACGGCGTCGTTTTGGTTTAATTCATGGTTTGACCCGGGAAAAGTAGCATTTTCCTTTAAACAATCCCAAAGAAGAGGGGCAATCCTCCAGCAAACGAATACTTCTAAGTTTCTACTTTCTTTTAGTTGTTTCTTGTTTAAACTAAAATGAAAAATCATACCTTTCTTAGGAGAGAAGAGTTGAAAAGGTTTTAGATCCTTTAACGAAAATAATAATTATAATAATTTGCAAAAAACAAAACAAAAGACAGTGGCAGTAAATAATCAGTGGCTTGTTATGACCGAAATTTCTCACAATAGTACTGGGAAAAATACCAAAGTTCCCCTGTATTTTGACAATTTCCTTTTACATCCTACTTCTTTACCCTGAATTTACCAAGACTTTGTGTTTATTTATGTTTTTTTTAATTTAACAAGATTTTGTTAAATGTTAACTTTTTCGATGTCATTACATTTTTTAAAAAATAATTTTTATCCATAATGACCATATAGACAACTATAAAATCATATGGTGTTAATCTGTTGTTTCATTATTTTTTCAAATTAATTGTAATAGCATATGGTGTTAACTTATTATTATTGTTGTTGTTGTTGTTGTTGTTGTTGTTGTTATTAATTCATAGTAACATCATATGATGTTAACATGTATTGCGTTGCCATTTTGAAAAGTTTTTCTAATTAAATATCAGTAATCCACACTTTTACTGTTAATGTCACAAAATTATATACAAAACCACATTTACATTTTATATGCTAATTCTAATAGAAATCGCTTAGTAGCCTTCCCAAAAGCTTGAATGACAATATGAAACAGCAACATTATTTAAAAAAAAAAATCAATAATGCTACACTTATTGAGTATCCCAACTAAGTAAGCTTAGCAGTACTCAAAAATATTTATTGTAAATATAAACTCTATTTTAATTAAATAGTATTACGTGTTAGATTTCATGAACAATTGTTCATTGGGTCAATGTAAAGATTCTTTGTTCATCACATATTCACATGAATGTCTAAAGGCAAAAGAAAGAAACTAAAACCAACATTTGATTACTGATCAAAGGATATTAAAAACAAAAATATTTAATATCAATTAAAAGAAGAGCATATATATATATATAGCCTTTTTCATTTAAATGATGATTATATTTGTTATTCATTGGATGCATTCAATCCAAATAATGATATGAATTTAAAGTCGAAATGTACTGGTGAAGATGTTGTGGGGAGAACTTTCAATAATCACATTGTCTCTATTTGAAAAAAAGAAGAGAGAGAGGGATATTTACTACTATATATATTGAGTTTAAAAGAACCCAAAGCAATTTACTTATCAACTCGAACAATTACGGGTCTAAAATTATTTTAAAAAATGACTATTTGTGAATCTACTACAATACTAAACATTCTCTGAAAGAGTATATATTAGAGGCTATGACTACGTTGCACATGCGGCAAAAATCCCCTTGCTTGTCTTCTTCTAAAGCAATTGTTGGATAATATTCAACGTCTAAGGATTATAAACGCAGTATTTTTTGAGTTATCGGTAATGAAAAGTCATTAGCTAACAAAAAGCTCTTAGACATGCAGCAGTTTTTGGGTTACCTAATAAATGCTTATTTGTTATACCTTATCTAATAGATATATGTGTTTATTTAATCTCATAAATTCTTTTCAAATTTTTTCTTGTTGTTTGGTTGTCTTTTCAGTAGAACTTTTTAAGATTAAATAAGTTATTTTGTCTCTATTAGTAAAAACTTAAATTTTAAGCTTTTAAGAGTAGAGGTTTAGAATTTTTTTAAAGTATTAAAATGTCTAAAATATCTTTTCTTTATTTTATAATCTTATTTCATTTCTTCATAACATAACTTTAAACAACTTATCTATTAAAGTAATTTCACATTTTTTAATAAAAGCTCTCATTGATAACTAAATAACTAATTTTTTTTTTATAAAAACCCTATTTATAAAAGTTTTACTAATAAAATCTCTACTTAAATAAATTATATTTGAAAAGTTATACCAAACGGAACCTAAGTCGATAATTATAGGTTATTAGCTAATAAACAACTTGTAGACATACAACAATTTTTAGTTACCCAATAAGTCGGCAGTTGTTAGGATCATAGCCAAATTAATTGTTTAGGATAGATCTTGAGTACTTTGTCATAGTTTGGGTACACTTAGGTAACGTTGATTGTGAAACAAATATAAAAAACACCACAAAAGAGTCATATACAACAAAAAACCGATAAGAACAAAAACAGTAAAGAGAATAACACACATATTTATGTGCTTTATTAGGCTTAAATCCACGAGACAAACACACTCTTCCTGAGTTTATTAATTGTCAAGGATTTTACGGTGGAAATACATTGATTTTTAGAGGTTACACTGATTTTGTTCTCTTGTGATGCAGCCGATTTTTACTCAAATCTATCGTACTTTGGCTATCACAAAACACACAACAGTGCTCAAATCTCACACCATTTACTTAATCAATCCTTTTAACCAGGTTAACTCCTTCATTACTTTTGCCAAAGTGACATACTCAGTTCCGGTTGTGGATGGAGCTATCACAGATTGCAGAATAGACTTCAAGATTCTATCTTACTGTATTACTTTTTACCCTGAACAGGTACTCTGTCAGTGAACTACTTTCATCCTCATAACCTACATAGTTTGAATCAACATATCTCTCAATGTTGATTGTATAATCCTCCGCTTTTTTGTATAGCACACCTCTGTTTGAGGTTCCCTAAGATACCTCAGCAACCATTTAACAACCATTTTATCTCTTAAGCTAAAAGTTTCAACTAACTAATGAAAGCTTGCGAACTATTACTTGCTGAATATATGCAACAAAGTTTCCATAAGAGTAACAGCTTTTGAATGATAAACGCAAAAGCTGGTTCGATGCAAGTAAGAGTTCCTAACAACTAATTGCATAATATATGCAGCAAATGGTTCTAAGTAACATTTTTTTTAAAGAAAATAAATTGTATAAATTAAAAGCAAACATTAATAATAGCTGCTGGAAAGTCTTCCAGCCAAATTACATACTACAAATTTCTTAATATCTTCAATCAGATTGTGTATGTCTTAAATCACCCCTTCAATTAAGAAAAAAAAGTTTAAATTTCAAATTCTTGACCATCAAGACATACAAAATTAAATTTTTAGACAATATACCACAATTACCAATCCCAAACAATAGTGAAATCAAACAAAAATGGCCAATTAAAAAAAAAAGTTCTATAAACTCATAAGTGGGGCAATCATATTTCATTTAAATTATATATAACCGAAGTTCAACTCTCAAGATTTAGGGCATCTCCAATGTAGCACTAAATCTAACACCAAATCACCTTTTACATCATTTTTGGTGTAAAATGCTTCTCCAATGTAACACCAAAATCAACACCAAAATGGTATAATGATTAGTATTGCACCAAATATGGTGCAACACTATTCATTACACCATATTTGGTGCTAGGGAAAAAAAATCTTAAATATCCTTATTACTTTATCTTATTTACATATATGTCCTATTTTATATAATATTTAAGTTATTATTATAATTTTTTGTTATTTTTTTAATTTCATTTTTTAATTTTTGAATATTATACTAATATTTTAAATAAAAAATATTCAACACAAAAATTAATAATAAAAATAAAATGCCAATAACATTAATTACTAGATTACATATTACAAAATTAAATTAACACAAATTAAAAAAGCTACTACTACTAGCATAAATAGAACAATTATTTAGTAATGTGGGAGATCATTATTAGATCCTCCAATATTATCAAAATATTGGTCAATATTATTTCGAATAACTAGAGTATTATTGTTATTGTATTATATTTTTCTATATTATTGTTGTTATTTATTGTTATTGTATTTTTCTATATTAATGTAATGTTTAATTTTCATAATGCACTTATTATTGTTATTGTATTTTTCTATATTAATGTAATGTTTAATTTTTATAATGTACTAATTTAGTTAATTAAATGCAAATTTAATAATTTTCTATATTTTTTTGTTAATCGATATAAAATTACTTATTACTTAATTATCTATAATAATAGTAATATTTATTGTGTTAATTGAATTAAATCTTGAGAATTAAAGGAATAAAAAGAAGAATATTCTTTTTGGTGTAAATGGGTTGGAGATGAAATAGTAATTTAGTGTGAAAAAGGTACATTTTTAGTGTTGGTGTTACACCAAAATAGTGTTGTGCATTAGGATTCATCTCTCAATATGAGTTTGCAGACCCTGCACCAAAACCATCGACAATTCGACCAAAGTCAGGCCTTTGATTGCTGTTGCACGTAGGAATGAATTGTTCATTTGATGAAGTCTGATTAGGTTGGATTTTCGATGGTTAGTGAACTTTGATGAAAATTATATTTGGAGATTTAGGAGTGGGTTTCTAATTTAGATTTGTAGATTTTGTTTAGTAAAAGGGAAAGTTTTTATATATAATATTCACCGCACTGGATTTGCTGGTATCCCAGTACCGTTGTTAAATTGGAATGCCTTAAATCCAACGGCTGATTTACAATTAAGCCAAAATACTGGGGTTGGAAGCGTCAATGACAGCATAGCTGGACGCTCTATTAGAGACGCGTTGGGGGAGGAGGCGGACAGGGGGTTTGGTTTTGGGCCTTTTCGCTTAATACTTAATGTTACTGGAATTAATTATTTCAGACAATTTTTCAAATATATTTTTTTTAAAACAAAATGACTTTAGTTTGTCAAATTTTTTCAACCATCCGTGCCTCATTACTATTATTATTTTCGAAATGCCATGCCTAATTATTTCATTTACATAAATCCTACAATTAACCCTCATCACATTGTTTGTACCCGCAATGATTGGGATTTATATTAATAAGAATTTTTTAATTTTTACAAAATTTTATTTATTATTTAAAATTTTATAAAGGTAAAAATGTAAAAGTATGGATTTTTAGACTTCCTTAATTTGAGAAAAGCAAACAACTTAATTCTTGGATTCATATTTAAAAAGAAAAAAATAAACATGTCATTCAGATTCAGAGATCAAATATCCAAATCGATTTAAAAAAAAAAAGACCGTCAAAGAATAATTAAGAAAGTAATAATATACTTATGAAACTGGGATACAAGTTAATAGACTTTTGACACTATCATGAATAACATGTCATGTATCACATTATTTAGGATAAAACTTTATACCAAATTTTGTATGTTTTTCATTACTCAATTACAAATATTATGAATGAAAAAAAAGGAGTAACGATAGCCTTACAAAATTGGTATGCCAAATGAAATGGCACCAATCAATTAGTAATAGTTGACTTATCATCGTCACATTACCAACAAATCAAAACTAAATTATGTGCCACATCATTTAGGATATGTCACTTTTTGAAAATGCTAAAGAAAATGAAGGCTGATAGAGCATTATAAAAAATTAACTGTTGATGCTGAAATCTGCTCGTCCTTAGACCGACCAGATTCTTTCACCAACGTTTACGTTATTGACTGTTGCTCGAACCACTCAGGCTGGAATCACCTTCTTTTCCCTCGCTAGACCTGCGTTCACCAAAAACGGATCAGAGACGCCGGTGGTTTTGCCGGCGTAAACCCTCCGATGCCTAAGTTAGCACAAGGTGTTTACGGGAAAACAGTGTAATATGATTTCAGGAAATTTGTAAGGAAATGGCCTGGTTGCAATTTGGCAGCGTTTCCCCTCTCTCTCTTTTTTCTCTCCTTATCTTCTTCGATGTCTTTCTCTTTTATAGCCGCCCTTTGTCCCACGTTTTCCGTTTGCCCCTGATTCCTCCTTTTTCGGGTGGTGGTAGCCCCTCATGGGACTCTAACTGTTAGATTGTGGGCAAACGTGGATCTCGCGTGTCCTTCAACCGTTCTGGGAGAAACGCAACTACCGCGGTTTTGTGGGATCGTGTTCCCGCTTTCCTGGGGATGAGTATTGGCTCGGCATATATTTCTGGTCGGTATGTTTCCCTGGTTGTTCTCTCCTCTGATCGGCTCATGCTTGCACACATGCTCTGCTCGTATATAAGAGATGAAGCAATCCGTTCTGGGATGGAACTAGTTGCATGGCCGACCTGGTGTTCTTCATGCACTCAACACCAGTCCCCCAGTTTCTGGTCTGGCGAGTGAAATGAGTTAAGAGTAGAAACTGATGGTCAAATCACACCAGCCTAGGGAGCTTCTCATCTGACCCTCTTTTTACTGAGACGGGCCTGACCTGATGTATTATTTTTCTACTGAGGAGGCCCCGATCTGAGCATGGGCCTAAGTGACCTGTACATAGCATATCTGGGCTTACATCTAACCTGGCCCCTTGTAACGGTTGGTGACGCGGCATCTCCAGACTCTTCGTATTTGAAATTTGAAACGACGGGCTATCCATCCTCGATATATGGGGGGGGTGAGCTGGCATATCCCATCACTTAAATGCTTCCCTTTTCCCCTTTTCGTTTTAAATCCCTAAACTGGGGTCTTCATCATTTTGTTATTCGTTTCTCCGCCGTCAACCAAATTCTCTCTGTACTTTGCTCACACTTCCAGCGTCCGGAGTATCCATTAGCCGGGTGTTTTCTGTGTCACGGCGGCGCTATCAGTGTCAGTCTATTCCAGGTATAGTCCTTTTAACTTCTCCTCTGGTTGTTGTTGATTGGGTTCTGTGTTGCCTTCTTTGTGTCCATATACTCGAGTTTTCTCTGTTTCCTTTCTGGGATTCCGGTATGTCAAATCGGAAGAGGAAGTTGATTGTTGATGAGGGTGATGAAGAGTCAGGGGACTCAGGCTTCGATGTGCCAATACCCACTGATAACTTAGGACCCTCCAGTAGTGTAGGTCATTCCCATGGCAGGAGTACCCTTGAATACCCACGCCCTTTGGTTATCTCTCCTTCCCCCGAATTAGAGCTTGTAGGGAATAGAGGTGGACCTGCGTCGGGCTCTGGTGAGAATCACAGTTCTGGTGGGGTTGGGTTCCCTGAAGGAGTAGGTGATGGTGAGGGAAGCAGCTCCGGACCGAGCCGACCTGCTCAGAAAAGGCACCTAGGTCATAGGGTGGAGGCTGATTCCTACCCTATTGATTTCCTGGCTTGCGCCACTACCCCCACCGATTTATTTAAACTTAGGAATCTCTACAATATCCCCAACGAGATTCTTCTTGTAGTTCCTGGAAAAGGGGATGTCCCCAGTCGGCCTCCGAAAGGGTATGTGACGATGCACTTGGAGAGTTTCAAACTAGGAGCTCGGCTGCCCCTCCAACCTTATTTTGCTAAGATACTGAGCGGTATGCACCTGGCCCCAGGTCAGCTACACCCAAATGGGTGGAGGGTTCTCTCGGCAATGTTTGTGTTGTGGGAGAGGTGCGGGTTGGAGGAGCCTTCCCTTGTTGAAGTGAAACATCTGTATCAGCTGCGGAGTAGCCCGAAGGAGGCGGGCTGGTACTACTTTATGTCCAGTTCTGCAAAGAGGAAACCGATCACTGGGTTTCCATCTTCTTGCAAAAATTAGAAGAACAAATTCTTCTTTGCTGGAGGGAAATGGTGCCCAGCATTTCGGTCGCTTGGTGGGGATCTTTATCTTCCCACCCATTTTGTCACCCCAGGTCGCTCATTTTTGCCTATATTCTTAATTAAATTGCTACTTATTGGGTTCTTTAACCTTTTGTGCTATTTCAGAGTCGTGGGGTCTGATCGGGGGGCTTGAAGATCGACCCTTGCTTCAGGTGGAAACTGCTCTGGTGAACGCTTCTACCTGCCAAGACCTCCTGTCTCCAACAAACCTGGTCGGTTCGGGCCTAGTGGATTTAGCCGCTGGAATGGATAACAAGATCCTCAGCGCGATGAGCAGGAAGCGTGGTCGGGCTCCGAGCAGCTCTAGCAACCCTCCTCCTCCTCCGAAGAAACCTAGCGTTGGTCCTTCTAAGGCGCCTATTCCTGCTCTGCCTCCTCCTCCACCTCGTAAGAGTGGTGGGGATAAAACCTCCGACAAGGGCCCTGAGGTCAGCTTGCAGTCTGGGGACCGATCTTCTCCTCTCCCGTCTCGGGATCAAGGTGATTACCTGAGTCCATATCAGAAAGACTATAAAAGATCGGTTGGGCCCAAGATGGTGAAGGACATCGAGAGCATGAGCCTCTCCGAGTTGGCTGCTTCTGTTCAGAGAGTTTCCTTCAGGCTGGCCACAATGGTCTCGTGCTACAAGACCGGGTCCGCGCGTCATGAGAAGAAGCTTCAAGCCGACAATCAGGAGTTGAAGAAGAAGGCTGACTCTGCTGATCGCTCCAAGGAGAAGCTGGCTGAGCTGAACAAGCTGAATATGGAGCTAGAGGAGAAAGTTGCAGTTGCTGAGTCCACTTCCTCCCAGCTTGAGGGCGAGTTGGGTGACCTGAGATCTGATCTTCAGGCTACTCAAGTTGAAAGGGATACTCTGAGGGCCACCCTTGAGGAGGAAATTAAATCCTTGGGTGAGCAGCTGGCTGAGGAGAAAGGCAAATCCGCTGATGTGGACGACCGGCTGGATGCCGAGTATGATTCTGGGGTTGCCTTCTCCTATAAGTGTATCATGTCTGTGCTTAAGGATGAATATCCCGAGCTGGACATGAGCAAGCTGGAGGCCGGAGTGCAGCGGTATATGGCGGGGGTCGACCAAGCAGATAAGGAGCAAGGTGAGCAGGAACAGGTGGATGCTCCTTCGGATGGGGTGCAGGAGGGAGAAGCTGGGCTGCGTGTCTTTGAAGTGGGACAGGGGTCCGTGCCCCCTCCTCCCGAGATTGCTGACCTCCCACCTCCCGGGACAACAGATCCTTCACCTGCTGAAGCCGCTGTCCCTCCTAACCCTTAGGTCTATTTTTGTATAGACTTTAGATTTTCATTAGTTTTGTAACCAACTGAACATTAATAAATTTTTAGATGTTCTTTATTGGCTCCCTTGTTTAATGTCTACTCATAGACTGCTTCTGCAAAATAATTGCACGACTTATCTGATCTTGCCTGCTGGTTTCTTAGTGGACCGAGTAGGTGTAGGTATTTACTTGCCTTAGTAAACTTCTCGTAGAATTAGCTGCTGGTCTTTCGTTGACCGAGCAGAAACAGGCACTTTGTTGCCTTAGTGGAATTTTCGAAGCTTTAGCTGCTGGTCTTCGTTGACCGAGCAGAAGTAGGCACTCGCTTGCCTTAGTAAAATTAGCTGCTGGTCTTCACTGACCGAACAGAAATAGGCACTCGCTGGCCTTAGTAAAATTAGCTGCTGGTCTTCACTGACCGAACAGAAGTAGGCACTCGCTGGCCTTAGTAAAATTAGCTGTTGGTCTTCACTGACCGAACAGAAATGGGCACTCGCTGGCCTTAGTAAAATTAGCTGCTGGTCTTCACTGACCGAACAGAAATAGGCACTCGCTGGCCTTAGGAAAATTAGCTGTTGGTCTTCACTGACCGAACAGAAATGGGCACTCGCTGGCCTTAGTAAAATTAGCTGCTGGTCTTCACTGACCGAACAGAAATAGGCACTCGCTGGCCTTAGGAAAATTAGTTGCTGGTCTTCGCTGACCGAACAGAAATAGGCACTCGCTGGCCTTAGGAAAATTAGCTGCTGGTCTTCACTGACCGAACAGAAATAGGCACTCGCTGGCCTTAGTAAAATTCTTGTTGAGCTTGTTAGCAAAGGGATTTCGTGCTGAATTCATCTTTATTTCAAATTTGAGTGTATTACAAAACTACTGAATATTTACATGCGCATCAAGCCGTCATGCGGTTAACAGAAATAACTTATCAAAATGGGAATTCAGTAGAGGACTCTGCTTACTGGAAATATTTCTTCAAGTGTTCGGCGTTCCACGACCTTTTCACGTCTCGTCCATCCTGGTACGCTAACTTATAAGCTCCCGGTCCAGTGGCTCGTATCACCCTGTACGGACCTTCCCACTTTGGGCCAAGAGCGCCATGGTTAGGATTCCTGGTGTTCTGGTTCACCCTCCTAAGTACCCAATCTCCTGCTCGGAACTGCCTTACGCGTACGTTCTTGTTGTAATAACGCATGACCCTTTGCTGGCACTGGGCCACTTTCTGTGCTGCTCCTTCCCTTCTCTCCTCCAGCAGGTCCAGACTTAAGCAAATCTGCTCGTCATTTTGCTCCTCAATGAAATATTCCGTCCGATGTGTTCCCACTCCAATCTCTGCTGGGATTACCGCCTCATGACCAAAGGCTAAAGCGAACGGTGTTTCTCCTGTGGCGGTTTTGTGAGTTGTCCTGTAGGCCCACAGTACTCCTGCTAGCTCGTCGACCCAAGCTCCCTTCTTCTCTCCCAATCTAGTCTTTAGGAGCTTCTTTATCACCTTGTTGGCCGCTTCCACTTGTCCGTTTGCCTGGGGGTGTGCGGGGGTGCAAAACTTCAGGTCCACCCCCAGGTTTCGGCAAAATTCCCTGAAGTTGCCGTTGTCAAATTGCCTCCCATTGTCTGTGATGATGGCGTAGGGGATCCCATATCTGCAGATGATATTTTTCCAAATGAAATCTGTTGTCTTCCTCTCTGTGATTTGGCTGAGGACTCCTACTTCCACCCATTTGGTGAAGTAATCTATTGCCACAATTGCATATGTCGCCGCTCCTCGTCCCTTAGGCAATGGACCAATCAAATCGATTCCCCATTGGGCGAAAGGCCATGGGGATGTCATCGCCGTCAGCTTTTCCGGGGGTTGTGCAGGAACCTCGGAGAAGCTTTGGCATGTTTTACAATTCTTTGCCATCCTTTTGGCGTCCTGGTGTATGGTTGGCCAGAAGTATCCTTGCCGGAGTGCCTTGAAGGCTAAAGTTCTTGCTCCCGAGTGATTGCCGCATATTCCCTCATGAATCTCTCTCAGCACATAATCCGCCTCCTCATCATCCAAACATCTCAAAAGGGGCAAGGTGAACCCTCGGCGGTACAGCACTCCATCCAGTAGCGTATACCTTGCTGCTCGGCATTTTAATTTCCTTGCTTGCCTTTTGTCCTCTGGTAAAACTCCATCGCGGACATATGCGCGAATCGGGTCCATCCAGGACTCTCCAATACTTACTCTCATCACCTCTGCTTCTTCCTCAATACTTGGTGAGGTCCTTACCTCTAATGGAACCGATTTCGGTAATTTTGGGTCTGCAATGGCTGCCATCCTAGCCAGCATATCTGCTCGGAAATTTTCATTCCGGGATATCTGCTTTACCTCCACTGCTTGGAAAAGCCTAACCATCTACTTCGCCTTCTTCAAATAAAGGCCCATCTTTTCTCCCCTCGCTTGAAACTGATCATTGAGCTGATTACACACCAATTGGGAATCTGCTCGAATTTCAACTCTTTCTGCTCTGAGAGCGTGTGCAAGTCCGAGCCCGGTGATAAAGGCTTCATACTCAGCTTGGTTGTTTGTGAGTTGAAATTCGAACTTCACCGCATATGTTATCTCGGTTCCCTCTGGGCTCCGTATTACCACTCCTGCTCCGGACCCTTGCTCACTACATGACCCGTCAACCATTACCAGCCATGTCCCCTTTGAATCCTCTTGCTCCTCCGGTTGTTCCTCTTGGACCTCTTCCCCCGGCTCAACACAATCCACCATAAAATCTACCAGGGCTTGGGCCTTGGTTGCTCCTCGGGGCCTATAGGACAGGTCAAATTCGCTCAGCTCCACGGACCATTTTACTAACCGACCAGACGCATCTGGTTTTTGGAGTACTTGCCGAAGTGGCTGGTCGGTCATTACAACGATCTGGTGGGCTTGGAAGTATGGTCGGAGTTTACGTGCTGCTGTTATCAGAGCCAACGCCCACTTCTCCATTGGTGGATATCGGGTTTCTGCGTCCACCAGGGCCTTGCTCGTGTAGTATACCGGGTGTTGCTTCCCTTCTTCCTCCCTCACTAAGACCGAGCTGGTAGCCCGCTTGGAGATTGCTAAGTACAAAAGCAGCTGGTCACCCTCTCTCGGAGTTGATAGTAACGGGGCGCGGGCTAGGTATTCCTTCAACTGTCCAAATGCCTCCTCGCATTCTGGTGTCCATTCCATCTTCTTTCCTTTCTTTATGATTTGGAAGAAAGGGTGGCACTTATCAGTGGCTCGTGAAATGAATCGGTTCAATGCTGCCAGCTTCCCCGTAAGGCTCTGCACCTCCTTAACTGTTCGTGGGGACCTCATTTCCATCACCGCCCGTATCTTCTCCGGGTTGGCCTCAATACCTCGATGGCTCACCAGGTATCCCAAGAATTTGCCCGAGCTGACCCCAAATGCACATTTCTCCGGGTTCAGCTTCATTTTGTACCTCCTCAGCAATTCGAAAGTCTCTTCCAAGTGCTTCACATGATCCCTCGGTTCTCTTGACTTGGTGATCATATCGTCCACATATACTTCCATAGTGCGACCGATCAATGGTTTGAAGACCTTGTTCACCAACCTTTGATAGGTAGCTCCTGCATTTTTCAGGCCAAAGGGCATCACCCTGTAACAAAATAAACCCATGTTAGTTATAAAGGTGGTGCTTTCCTCATCCTGCTCGTTCATGGGTATCTGGTTGTATTCGGAGAAGGCATCCATGAAACTGAGCAGACTATGACCCGCGGTTGAGTCCACCAGCTGATCTATTTTCGGCAGGGGGAAGCTGTCCTTCGGGCATGCCTTATTGAGGTCCGTGA
>NW_006262022.1:6533438-6636053 GCF_000493195.1 Citrus x clementina
TTCTCTGGTCGCCCTTCACTACACCCACAACTCCATTTATTCGGTACTTCAGCGCCAGATAATGCGTGGATATTACGCATTGGCTTATCCTCATGAATGGTCTCCCCAATATCATCTAATAAGGACTTCTTTCCTCTACCACTACAAAGTCCAGCATCATCGTTCTTTCAAATGGCTTTGTCCCCACAGTAATCGGGAGTTCAATGACCCCCATGGGAGTTAACCGTCCCCCTCCAAATCCCTTCAAGGATGTATTCGTTCGCTCCAGCTTTAAGTCTGAAATCCCCATATCATCTAAGGCCGACTTAAACAGAATGTCTACTGAGCTGCCCGTATCTACCAGTATTCGCCGTAATTCTGTACTGGCCACCAACGCTTTAATTACCAGTGCATCCTCGTGAGGGTACAAAATGCCCTCTTCGTCATTCTCTGTCCACATAATAGGAACTTGCCGTACTTTTGCCCTCTTGGCTGCTGGCAAATTGAAAAGCACTTCTTTGCTAGTCAGGGCGTATCTCCCATAGTTCTTCCGCGCCCTGTTCGAATCTCCGGCCAATGTTGGCCCTCCTGCTATCACACGGACGGTCGGCTGCTCACGTTCTAAACTCCTCTCAACTCCTTCATCCCGTGTGTACTGTGATTCCGTGGCAGGGGATATTCCATCTACATACTCGTCCAAGTATCGGTTCCTCACTAAATCCTCCACCTGAGTCTTCAGGTCACGGCATTGGTTGATAGTGTGACCGTGAGTGTCGTGGAACTTGCAGAATCTGCTCTTATCCCGTCGGTGAGTTGGTTTTTATTGGGGCCGGGGGGTATAGCAGGCCTCGTCCCTCAATCCTCTCATACAATTCCTCCATGGAGATCTTTAGTGGAGTGTGTTGTCTATATGTCAAGCTCTGGTCTACCAGCTGAACGGCTCGGCTATCATGAACGTCATCTCGGGCTGGCATAGTTGCTAACTGATCTGGTCGTCTGGCCCTGGGATTGGTTGCATGTGATGCTCTAAGGAGTGTTATGATAGGGGTCGGCAGCTATCTGCCGGAATTCTCGCTGCCGATCTGGGAATGGGAGACGTGGAGGCTGAGCCCGATTGTGCTGGAACTGTTGTGATCTTGTAGCTATGGGGTAAGGGCGGGATCTAGCTGATGTTCCGCCCCTTTCTGAGGGTTCCCCAGCTCGCTTTCCCGACCTGCTCCCATTGGGAGTTCTCCTTTCCTTTCGTCTTAGCTCCTCCAGCTGTTCACTCTTTATCTTTGCCGATTTTTCTTCCTCTATTTCGATATCTCTCTTTGCCTGCTCATATCCTGCTGAATAATTCTGCACCAGGGGGCTTCTCAGGTTATACCATAGCCGGCCTATCCTCACACCCTCCTTTAAACCCTTCAACGCCTGCGGGTGATTGAAAGCTCCCAAATCAAGTACGGCTCGGTGGTATCGCTTTATAAAATCTCGCAGGGACTCGTGCTCCTCCTGTCTCATCCCCATCAATTCCATCATGTCATCCTCTGGGGCCACTGCCCCCCGAAACTGCTCGGCCAACTCCTGGCATATCTGCTCATACCCCTTTATTCCTCCTCGGGGCAGCTTGCGGTACCATTCTCGGGCTCGTCCCTCTAGGGTCAACGGGAGCACCCTACATCTCTGAGCTGGTGTCAGCCCCTGCACACCCGTCATGTCGTTGAAACGCTCAATGTGTACCAACGGGTCACTTCGCCCGGAGTATTTGAGGTCGGGGAAGCGGAAATCCTTTGGGATTATGGTACTCATGATCTCCGTTGACAACGGAGATTCTTCATCTAGCATTATCCTCCAGCTCGGGGGCTTTCTCTTGCCCTGCATCTCCTCTATCACCTGCGCCAATCTGCGCACCTCCCCCTCCAATTCTACAGCACGATCAGGATCACGTGCAGCTATCTGGTCTCGCTCCTGCTCGGCGTTCTGCAATCGCTGTCTGAGCTCTCCTTCATCAACACTGGCCCCTCGGCCATTTATTTCCAGTGTCCGTCCGGGGCGAGGTTGGTCTCTCCCTTCATCAACGTGTTCCCCTGGGACCCGACCAGTACTTCGGTGGGGATGCACCCCGTTAGGTTGGTCTCCGTACGGGGGGATTTCCCCGACTCTACGCCCCCGGAGGCTGGGTTCTGCTCCAACTCCATCTCTTCCCACGGGGGTTTCGCAATCTCTTCTCCGCTCGTCCCTCAGCTCAAACAATACGGCCGCAAGAGTCTCCATTTGTTTCTCCATCCGCTCCAGTCTATCTTGCGTCATCCTCTCTCGGGCTTCATTTGCAATTTCCCGAAGAGTGATTGTTTCCCCAGCTTCGTTATCCTCCCTCAGAGCGTCCTTCCTCGTCACATCCATGTTTAACCGTTCGCTGTTTCTCCGGTACTTCCTAATTCGGTGGTAGCTTTTTATCCAGCTCCCCACAGACGGCGCCAAAATGTTGATGCTGAAATCTGCTCGTCCTTAGACCGACCAGATTCTTTCACCAACGTTTACGTTATTGACTGTTGCTCGAACCACTCAGGCTGGAATCACCTTCTTTTCCCTCGCTAGACCTGCGTTCACCAAAAACGGATCAGAGACGCCGGTGGTTTTGCCGGCGTAAACCCTCCGATGCCTAAGTTAGCACAAGGTGTTTACGGGAAAACAGTGTAATATGATTTCAGGAAATTTGTAAGGAAATGGCCTGGTTGCAATTTGGCAGCGTTTCCCCTCTCTCTCTTTTTTCTCTCCTTATCTTCTTCGATGTCTTTCTCTTTTATAGCCGCCCTTTGTCCCACGTTTTCCGTTTGCCCCTGATTCCTCCTTTTTCGGGTGGTGGTAGCCCCTCATGGGACTCTAACTGTTAGATTGTGGGCAAACGTGGATCTCGCGTGTCCTTCAACCGTTCTGGGAGAAACGCAACTACCGCGGTTTTGTGGGATCGTGTTCCCGCTTTCCTGGGGATGAGTATTGGCTCGGCATATATTTCTGGTCGGTATGTTTCCCTGGTTGTTCTCTCCTCTGATCGGCTCATGCTTGCACACATGCTCTGCTCGTATATAAGAGATGAAGCAATCCGTTATGGGATGGAACTAGTTGCATGGCCGACCTGGTGTTCTTCATGCACTCAACATTAACCATAAACTTAGGCGAGATTACTTTGTTAATTGATTATTTTAATAAAACAATAATCTTGCTTGGATGTTACCTTAAATTTTTCAATGCTCTATTAGATTTTTTGTTTAATTATTAGAACTCAAGATTTTACAGGGAGATTGCTAGTTTTTCCTTACTAAATTAATATATATCACTTATCATGTACTGTTTTTGTAATACTCAGTAAGTTCTCTAGCACCATCATTTTACAATATTACCATTATCTTCAAATCCAATCTTGTTCATATTTCTTAAAAATTAATTAAATCATATAAATTAAAATAAATAAAGGAAATATAGGTGTCAAAATGAATAAAAAATGAATAAGAAGTCATTTTTTTTGCACTTTGTGTTACTTTTAGATATTTTTTATAATAAATATGTAATTTATATTCCTCATTTACCACCCTTTTCATTTATTTATTTTTTTGGTGCTAAGAAATTTATTAAATATTATGAAAATAATAAGAGAGTTAGTAATATATATTAATTTCAGCAGCAGACAGGAAATCAAATCAAATAAAAACAAATGGTGTATATGCTAACGGACCTCTAAATATGGGAAAAATTCGTGCATATCTTATCAAAATCTGTTCTCTCCTTATTGGGTTAACGCAGAACGATCTTTGTCCTAATTGAGCCTACGCAAGACGCAACTCATTTATAAAAACGTTACAATACTCACTTTCTGACAATTAGGCCTCATCTCTTAACCAAATTAATTCGACTTACAGCCATGGATTCGCTGCTTCAAACTCTTCAATCATCACCAATCTTCTTCATCATTCTTCCTCTCTTACTGGCTTTCGTTCTCTTCTCATTAACAACCTTACGTAAAAAACTCCCATACCCTCCAGGCCCAAAAGGGTATCCGATCATCGGCAACATGGCCATGATGGACCAACTGACTCACCGCGGCCTCGCAGACCTTGCCAAGAAATACGGCGGCCTCCTCCATCTCCAAATGGGAGCAATTCATGTCGTCGCCGTATCGACGCCGGACATGGCTAAAGAAGTTCTTCAGGTTTCCTATACGAACCCCCTTAAGTTGGAAAGATATATTGATTAAATTTTTCACTATCTCATTTTTTGAGTTCTTATTTAGATTGATTCATTACAATAGAATATAATAATTTATGACCTTGATATCAAAATTTTGTTTATAAAATTGTCCCAACTAGAAAACACTTTTCCCAAAAAGTTAATTAATATATATGAAATTAAAGTAAATTTATTTTTAAGTTGGGTCAGTTGCCCATATTCTCTTGAATATAAATCCCCACCCTTAAGCGAAGATGTAATATATGTGTAATGGAAATTAAATTCTTTTCTATTGACCAGATGGGCGGATTCAAAAATAATCAGGCCTCTCTTGTACTTATCGGAGTATATATTTTAAACTTTTTACCTACAAAATCTTATATTTCTTTTTACTACTAATTTAACAATAAAATACTTTTCTAAATTATTCATCCAAAAATTATAGTTTCTATCTTAACTTAGTATTTCTCAATAACTATTTTGAAAAAAAGGCTATGACCCCCGAATGAATTGATGAAATAGTTATGGAAACCACTTTATTTTGAAGAAACAATTATATATATCCTTTTTAGGACAACAATACTCTTCGATTACCCAACTGCGCACGATTGTTAGAAAAATATTCTAAGTAAGAGGGTAACAAAGGCACATGCTTTGTTTTTTGGTTAGGCAGACTACTTTTTTTAAGTTATTCGCTCAAAAAATTTATAAACTAAATTTCTGGTTACATCCTGAACAGGCTCAAGATCTCGTCTTCGCAAACCGGCCAGCAAACGTGGCCATAACATATCTAACTTACGACAGAGCCGACATGGCGTTTGCCAACTACGGACCCTTTTGGCGACAAATGCGAAAGATCTGCGTGATTAAGCTCTTCAGCAGAAGACGAGAGGAATCGTGGGCGTCAGTAAGAGAAGAGGTGGACTCAACATTACAAACAGTGATGAACACAACAGGCTCAAAAGTTAATATAGGCGAATTAGTGTTTGCTCTAACGAGGAACATTACATATAGGGCAGCATTTGGGTCGTTTTCACATGATGGGCAAGATGAATTTGTGAAGATTCTGCAAGAATTTTCCAAGCTTTTTGGGGCATTTAATATTGCCGATTTTTTTCCGTGGATGGGGTGGATTAATGCGAGGGGATTTTATAAGAGGATGGCTAGGGCAAGGGAGTCACTAGATGGGTTCATTGATAGCATTATTGATGAGCACATGAAGAAGAAGAAGAAGAAGAATGTCCGAGATGAAGAAGGCAAAATTAATTACAATGATGGTGAAGCTGAGGCTGAGGCTGATACTGATATGGTCGATGAATTAATGGCTTTTTATAGTGAAGAAGAAGGAGTTGCTGCCAAAGGTGATGGTGATGATTTGCAGTCTGCTAAGCTCACTAGAGATCATATCAAAGCCATCATCATGGTAAGTATATTTCATATTGTTCTTTCGGAGATATGAATGAGTTATTTTTTATTAAAAGAATTGATTAACTTTCAAAAAAAATTCTAATATTTGTAGATTTTTTATGTAACCTTTTTTTCTTTTTTTTTTTTATAAATGACTTCTATCTCATTTAGAATCGAACTCCAGTGTCCAATTAAATAAAATTTCTTAAAAATTATTCTGTTAAATGAGTGTTTTATGTAACTTATTAGTAAAAAATAAAAAAAAAATTCATAAAAACAAAGAATTTCAGGCATACATTTGTGAATTCTACTGTAATAATCGTAAACTCAATATTTTCTTATTTCAACACCGAAAGTATGTATACATTTATGTGATTTTGTTATCTATAATGATGATTATTTTCCATTTTTCCAGAACATTAATAACCCACATTTATTATTTTCCTAAAATACGCATTTATTAATATAAAAAATTAAATATTAAATATGCATGCATATGAAGACAAAACACATAAATACAACAGATTTCGGTGGGATGAGAATAGATGACAAAACACATGATATTATCAGTATACATAATATGTTATAATATATATATATATAATTCTACATTAATTCTTCGTATTAAAATAAAAATATATTTTACTTTCTCCAAAACTGTTTTTGATTTTTACCATTTAATCCTCACAATTTTTATTATATTATGTTAATATTATGTATGCATGTGAGTAAAACGATGTGGGCATTAAAAGCTTAATATATAGGATTCCGCTACGTTACGTTAATCGTAACGTATATCCACACACAACAACAATTCTTATGGTAGGATATGATATTGTTGTTATGTGTGGCGTACATTACGATTAATGTAACGTAGCACCAGCCTAATATATATTGAATTTTCTTTTTCACAGGACGTCATGTTTGGAGGAACTGAGACTGTAGCATCAGCAATCGAATGGGCAATGGCAGAGCTAATGAAGAGCCCACATGACCTCAAGAAAGTGCAAGAAGAGCTTGCTGACAAGGTCGGGTTGACCCGGATCCTTCACGACTCCGACCTCAAGCAGCTCACCTATCTCAAGTGTTGCATCAAAGAAACCCTACGCCTTCACCCACCAATCCCTCTCCTCCTCCACGAGACGGCATCGAACACGGTGGTCTCCGGGTACAATATCCCGGCCAAATCACGGGTCATGATCAATGCATGGGCTATCGGGCGAGACCCGTTTGCGTGGGAAGATCCGGATAAGTTTAACCCTGCAAGGTTTTTGCACGAGAATGCCCCAGACTTCACAGGGAATCATTTTGAGTACATCCCATTCGGGTCGGGCCGAAGGTCCTGCCCCGGTATGCAACTCGGGTTGTATGCTTTGGAGTTGTCCGTGGCTCATTTGCTTCATTGCTTTAACTGGGAGTTGCCTGATGGAATGAGCCCTGGTGAGCTTGACATGAATGATATGTTTGGACTCACTGCTCCGAAAGCGTGTCGACTCGTTGCCGTGCCGAGTTATCGACTCACTTGTCCTCTGAAGATATTTTGAATTATCTATCTGTTATGTAGTAGAATTGACGTTTTTGCTAGCTCATCGAGCTCATGCATGTATTTAAATTTCTCTCTGTATTTTTATTTCTTTTATTTCAAATAATGAAATTTCAGTAGTATCTTCAAGACTTCATATATGGATATTAGGTTCTTAACAAGTAAATCTTTGATGGAGGATAAGAAAATGTGATATATTCTTTTGTATGAGGCCCTGTATGCTAGTGATGCCGTTGACAGCATTATTGTAGTACAATTTATAGTACGCCGAATATGCAAACTGCGGACTATCATATCCTCAATAGGTGATCTAATAGGATTGTTTAGTTTGTTTTCTATATTTATGTAATAATTAAAGTCAAATGCCACATTTCTTACTATACAAATAGGAATCGTAGTATTCCCTCTTGAAATTATACACCATTTAGATTCTTATTTTCATATTATCCAATAATCTTCCTGTCACCATAATTTTATAACGTTACCTTTATTTTTAAATACATTTTGATTCATATTTATTATAAATTAAAAAATATACAAATTGAAATTAAAATTATAAAAAAAAATTGAATACCACAAATAACAAAAATACTTATTTTATATTAATAATAAGATATCTTTCTTGTATTTTTTATTATTTTTTAAAATTTATTTCCTATAACAACTATATATATATATATATATATATATATAAAATCTAAGATCAAACAGTAAATAAATGACTCATTTGCCCCTCTTTTCTTTTAAACTTTTTATATCAGAAGGTTATTGAGTATTATAAAAATAGTAGGGAGTTAATGGGTATCTTCTAATTTTACTAGAAGAAAAACTAACAATCTCTTTTACGCAAATTATGTATATTTCTTAGGATACAAATTAGGTATCTCAATTGTTATTGCCATCTAATTGAGATGGTAAAATTATACACATTTCTTATTACTGTTCTTACAAATTTGATGGAGAAATCATTTGTTCTCTTTTTTATGCTTCTATTATTATTATTGTTGTTGTTTGTGTTGTTATTTTTGTTTCAAGATTTATTTTAACTTATTCTCAAAACTCCTAACTTAAATGTTTCACTAGATGGAAATGGAAATCACATTTCCATTAATTGGAGCTACCATAAGCACTGCACCAAATAATTACACATATTCATACTCAATCTAAGTGAAGCAAGGCACATATTTTGAGAAAGTAGCAATTGACTAAGAGAAGACTCATCTCATCTTCTTTGACAACATCATGAGCAATACTATGATCACTTACAACAATAATAGAGGATCAAACACACAATATAGTTACACCATGGGTGCGTCAACCTTTTTAGAAATAACTATTGACTGTTTCCTTATATATTTATAATGACAACATAATTTTGTTTCATTTTTGTTTATTTATTTAATTAAGTCTTGCTTGTGATTGATTGATTACAAGCACACTAGGTAAGGCGCACACGTGCTATGTGAATGCCAAGCCCATGGTGCAATAGCGCATACATAGTAAATGGACGTGAAACCAAGCCAAGTAGGCAAGCGCACAATGGACGCACAACTTATGCACACATGGGGTTGATTCATAGTTTTTAGCTAAAGACCTAATCATTATAAATTCCACAGATCCAAAAAGAGCAAAAGTATTGACTTAAAATTGTTGAAGACAACATCACTTGTTAAAGATGATCCATCGAGGGGTGAATGGCCTCTAATACATTTTTTCCTAGCCACCTTGACATTCCACCTCTACTAATAAAGAGTAATTTCTAAATTTGCTCCTTTAAATTATCTTGATGCGCCTCCCATGATATTTTTCTTCCACCTCCAATATAAAAATCTTTTGTTCTATCTTAAAAAGTCTAATACTCATTTTTTTTTCTAATAAAGAAGTCAGTTAAATACATAGGTGATCTTAACTTCTTGATTCCATTACTTTTGTACATGAGGTATACTTTGTATCTTTTGTGTATATTGTTTTTGATCATGTAAATTAATGTGTCTGATCATGTCTTATTCTTTGGTTAACAGGTGCATAACCATCATTTTAACATGTTTTTCTCATTTCACAAATTTATAGGAAATTTTTAGATATTTATAAGTTAAAGAGTTCCAGAGTTACATATGGAGTAAGAGCTACTGTTATTAAGAAGAAGTAATTTCCAATAGACAAGTCAATTAAATACTTAGGTGATTTTAACTTCTTCGTTCCATTATTTTTTTACAAGAGGTATACTATGTATCTTTTGTGCATAGTATTTTTTATCATGTAAATTAATGTGTCTGATCATATCTTATTCTTTGGTTAACAAGTGCATAGCCATCATTTTAAAATGTTTTTCTCATTTCATAATTTTTCTAGGGAGTTTTTAGATATTTATAAGTTAAAGAGCTCTAGAGTTACATATGGAGTAAAAGCTATTGTTCTTAAGAAAAAGTAATTTCCAATAGGGAAGTTAATTAAATACTTAGGTGATCTTAACTTCTTAGTTCCATTTCTTTTTTTACAGGAGGTATACTTTTTTATCTTTTGTGTATAGTATTTTTTATCATATAAATTAATGTGTCTGATAATGTCTTATTCTTTGGCTAACATGTGCATAGTCATCATTTTTAAATGTTTTTCTCATTTCACAATTTTCTAGTTAGTTTCTAGATATTTATAAGTTCAAGAGTACTAGAGTTACATATGGAGTAAGAGCTACTGTTATCAAGAAAAATTAATTTCCAATAGAGAAGTCAGTTAAATACTTAGGTGATCTTAACTTCTTGGTTCCATTACTTTTTTACCGGAGGCATACTTTGTATCTTTTGTGTATATTGTTTTTGATCATTTAAATTAATATGTCAGATCATGTCTTATTCTTTAGTTAACAAGTGCATAGCCATCATTTTAAAGGGTCTAGCTATAGTGCAACTGTGATATGGTACCACAGTTGCACCATAGCCAAGTCCTATTTTAAAATGTTTTTTTCATTTCACAATTTTCTAGGCAATTTCTAGATATTTATAAGTTAAAGAGTTCCAGAGTTACATATTGAGTAAGAGCTATTATTATCAAGAAAAAGTAATTTCCTATAGAGAAGTCAATTAAATATTTAGGTGATTTTAGGGCCCGTTTGGTATCATTTTTGGGCCAGTGTTTTCATTTTCATTTTCGGAGTACTGATATAATACATGTTTAGTGGGCTGAATCCAAAAACAAATTACAAAATAAGAAATCCAAATCTACTTTTTATAACTAGCAAAGCAAAAACATGTTTAACATGTTCTCTACTTATTACAAAACCAAACTAAAAAACAAATCAAAAAACAAAAGCCAACAAAAAATCTCATTCACGAACAACTCAAAGGGCTCTCTCTCCCTCCTTTCCTGATCTACTCACAACGAAGTTGACTCACGGTGCTCTCTCTACCTCATTTCTTGATCTGCTCACAACGAAACTCTCTCTCTCTCTCTCCTTATCTTCGCCGATCTACACACAACAGCAAGCTTTCTGTCCTTTTCTCTCCAGATCTGCTCTCTCTCTATGTGCCCATCTCGGTTGATGCACTTCATCTCCGGTGCCGTTGCTGCTTCATCTCCGGTGCCGTTGTTGCTTCATCTCGATCGACGTAGCTGCTGCTTCATCTCCGTCGCCGCTGGTGCGCCATCTCTCCGCAACCACTGCTGCTCCATCCAACTACCTCGACTGCTTTTGCCCTCTCGGCTCTATCTTTGTTATGTGAGTTGCTAATATTTTTCTTTTTTAAGGCTTGCATACAATCGAATTTGCTATCCATTGGGTTTTAATTTGCTTGGGAAAATGGTGAATGTTGAGAATCTTTGTGTTTGCTAGTAATTTTTTGTATCATTCCCCTTATTTCTAATATTTAATAATTATTTTCTATTTGGTAAATATGATTTTGTTGGCATGAGATTGATTAAGTTGGTGTTCGTATAAGAAAATTGTCCTGTTTAATTGGATGTTGGCAAACTGCTACCGTGAATTATATTCGATGGGTAATTATTTTTTAAAATGTGAATTAATTTTTTTAAAATGTGGTTTGTTGTTTTGTTGCCGATACACATGTTCAGTTTGTTCTGTCACTCCATGAATACCATTTTGACATGAATTTGTGTTATTAAAAAAAGAAAATGATTTAGGTGTGTTAGCTTTTTTTCTCAGCCAAGTTGGAAAGATCAATATGTTGGCCTGGGAATTGCCATCATAAATCATAAGGGAGAATTTGTAGCTGCTGCTGTAAAGAAATCTAGTTTTAATGGCAATGTAGCAATCTGCAGAAGCTGAGGCAGTTGATTAGGGTCTGGAAATTGCAAAAAATGTAGTCCCTCTAATTGTAAAGTCTGGTTGCAGCTTCTATGTGGCATGACTACACACGTAATGTATAATGTCTATCACGTAATTTTTTATAATTATTTTGTTTAAATCATGTGTTGTAATATATATCTTAATTATAATGTAAAAACAATGACAATGTAATTTTTTTTTATTAATGCTAAAACTAAAACTTTATCATGTAATTTTTTATAATAATTTTGTTTAAATTATTATGGTATATTTGTGTATGTATTAGTTAAACAATTATTTTCTAACAATAACATGACTTAAATGCTTAGTCGAAATTATTTTTGAAAAAGGTACTACCAAACGCATATTCTCTGTTTTTATCATTATCAATTGTGTCTATCAAACGCATATTACTGTTTTCAGTTTTAAAATACAGGATACAGAAAATGATACCAAACGCATACTTAAATTCAAAATATAGTAACTGCAAAACACCATTTTCATTTTCATTTTTATTCTCAGAAAATAAAAATTCAGAAACAATACCAAACAGGCCCTTAACTTCTTAGTTCGATTACTTTTTTACAGGAGGTATATGTTGTGCAAATTTTAATGTACTCGCAAGCGCACGAATCTATTGTAGTATAGATCTATGGTGACGAGTGTCGATCCCACGAGGAGGCGGATTTTAATTGTGTAGAATTAATTTTGTAAATGGGTGATTGGATTTATGGTGGAAAGGATTTGGAATATGCTAAAACTTAAATTAAAATGGCGAGGATAAATTCTAAAATTGGTATTGAAATGGCGAGAATAAATTCTAAAATTGGTATTGAAATGGCGAGAATAAATTGACGAGAATTATATTGAAATGACGTACTTGGGTATCTGGATCCGTATCAACATGCATCATGGGCTAAATAATCCGTATTAATGCCAATTAAATCATGAGGGGGGAATCCACACCTCATGAACCACGCTCTAATCAATATGGTGCTAAGGGCTTATCGTGCCAAATAATAATAACCTTATACTAGAGAGCCGGTGTAACCAAGGCGGTATCTAGACAAGACTATTATTATTTGTCGACGAGAAGTCAAAACATCCACAAAAATTAGAGGGGAAGAGAAAATAAATTTACCAAATTAAGCCCATGACACATGTTGAGACTTCACCTTCAACCCAAGCTTGAAAGAAAATTAGCCACTCATAGTTGAACTAGGGGCAAAATGGGAATTTATTAAAATACGAAGAAAATACAAGATGGAGAGGGAATTACAGAAAATGGATCCCAAAAATGGATTCAGAGATATCAAATTAGGGGGGGAAGGCCCCCTTTTTATAGATACATGGAGTAAATCATGGCCATCGGATTAAAAACAGTTTGGACGCTCAGGATTACGCCACGTCATCAGTCAACAGTCCACGGTTTGACCACGCGGATGAACAGTAACACGGTTTGACTCGGATGAACAGTAACACGGTTTGACTCGGATGAACAGTAACGCGGTTTGACTCTGATGAACAGTAACGCGGTTTGGTTGAAAATAATCCTGTGTGATGCATGTACCGTACGCGAGATTTTTCATCCACTGATATGCTGCCACGTCACCATCAACAGTACATAAGAATTTTAGCCCAACAGGATCGTGACACCTCATCAGTCAATGCCACATCATCGGTCAATGCCACGTCATCAATCCGTCTATGTGAACAGTGTTGTGAACAGTAACGTAGTTAGTACCGTACACGTGAATAGTACCGTACATATGAATAGTGCCATTTTTCCTTTTATGCTCCTCCTAAGGTTTTCGACTGTCCTGAGTTCAAAAGTGATGTCCGTTTTGCCGTCTGATATCTCCTTTATTGTGAAATGACTATAATGCCCCTAAAATACATAAAATACTTAATTAAAATAAAACACATGTAATTAAATCACAAGAAGGTTAAATACATAAAAGTAAGGGTTGTTAGTAAGACTTGAAATGTAAAATGATGGTTTTCTCCTTTATAAATATGCATTTTCTAACACTCAACAGTATACTTTGTATCTTTTGTGTATATTGAACCCAAACCGAATTTTAACCCCGATAGGGTTGAAGCCATTTTTTTTTAGTTTCAGCTTTTAAAATTTTTAAAAAATATATATTAAACAAAAAAAAAAACTCTCACATACTTGTTTCGTGCTTTCTCACTTCTGACACACTCTTGGTCTCATTACCTTTTACCAGCGGCAATGATGACAGCCGCTCACTTCTCACTTCTCACAAAAATCCCTAAACTCTCGTCTCTCACTCTCGCTCGCCATAGCCCACTCGCCGTCATCCACCACGACTCGCTCGTAGCCACGCCGTGCGTTCACCTCGCATCCCACTTAGCCCAACACGGTCACGATTTGTTGACACTGTAGCTTCCCATCGATCAAGGTTTGTCGCTTACTCAAAACTGATTTTTGGATCTTGGAGTCGGTTTGTCACTTTGTTGCTGACTTGCTCGCAGCTGTTGGCAGCCCGAATTGAAATTTTTAACAGCCTGTTGCTATTAATTAAATTGGGTATTTTTAATTAATTGATTGGCAATTATTCAATTATTTGGAGTGAGTTTGTTGTTGTTGGCTGATAATTGAACAAACGGAGATTGTTATTAATTAAATTGGATTGGGTTTTTTTGTTGTTGACTGATAATTGAACAAACAAAGATTGTTATTAATTAAATTGGAGTGGGTTTACTGATAATTGAACAATTGGAGACTGTTATTAATTAAATTGGAGTGGGTTTACTGATAATTGAACAATTGGAGACTGTTATTAATTAAATTGGAGTGGGTTTGTTGATGTTATTATTAATTAAATTGGAGATTGTTAATTAATTAATTTGTGCTATTTTTTCAATTTAGAAAATGGCAATATGTTGAATTGTTGATTCCTAGTTATTATTAGTGTTATTATTATTGTTTGTTTAACTTAATTGTTGTTCAGCAAAGTTATATATATTCCCAAATGTTGTTGTTGTTATTGTTGTTATTATTAATTAAATTGTGATATTTGTTCAATTTAGGATATTATAAGTTATAACATTATGAAATTTTGAGTTTTTGTAATGAGAACCTATTTTTTGTTGCTAAATCATAAGTGGCTGTTGAAATATGATTCGTATCGGCTAGAGCGTCCAAATCCACAATAGAATCTTATGATTATATTTAATTGTGATGTTTGTTCTAGATTTTTTTTTGTTTTGTTATATTTATGCTATAGATTAACTTTGATCCTAATGCGATCATGCTATGGATTTATGATTCAGATGTTTGAGACAGATGGCTCAAGAGTTCATGAAAACATTCAATCCATTGAATTTAATGAATTTAGTGATATGTCACCAACGACTACTGAAGCCCAATCCAAATCAAAGAGGAAGAGGTCATCGAGGACATCATCAAAACCACCTCAGCCAAGAAAAGTGATGGCTCTGAGATCAAAGGTGTGGCATGATGTCACTAGATTGCCAAAAGATTATAATCGGTGTAAGTGCAACTACTGCGCCCAAGAATATTCATGGAAATCTGCTGATGGGACTAGTAGTTTGTCGAATCACTTGAAAAGGTGTTTTGAATATGAAAGTTATTTACAAAATCAAGCAACTTTAAGTCAAGAAACTACTGGTGCCGGTGATGAAGAGATTGGTCAGGTTGTGGTTAGGGGATTTAATTAGGAGGCTATTAGAAAAGCAACTGCTAAAATGATTATTCTTGATGAGTTGCCATTTTCCCATGTGGAGAATTCTGAATTCAGACATTTTTACAGTGTTGCATGTCCTAGGTTTGTGGTTCCATCTCGTAGAACCATTACCAATGATATCCTCGACATATTTCTAGCAGAAAAGGCTTCGTTGAAGAGTTTATTATGTGATAAGAAGCAAAAAATGTCTCCCACTACAGATATTTGGACTTCTATCACGACGGCTAGTTATATGGTAATAACATCACACTTTATTGACCAAGATTGGTAGTTACGCAGGAGGATCATCAGTTTTAACACAATTTCTTATCATAAGGGGGAGACGATTGGTAAGCAACTCGAGAAATGTTTGCTTGATTGGGGTATAGAGAAGGTGTTCACAGTCACCGTGGACAATACAAGTGCAAATAAAGTTGCCATCAGCTATTTGACGAATAAATTGAAGACTTGGAGAGATGGTGCATTGGTGTTGAATGGTGACTTTATCCATGTACATTATTGTGCACATATTATGAATCTTATTGTTAGTGAGGGCTTGAAAAAGCTTGACGACAGTATTATCAGTATCCGCAATACTGTGAAGTATGTGGATTATCTACTGCAAGATTGAAAGCATTTTAAATTTGTGTAGAGTAAGAAAAGATCTTGGGGAAGAATGGGCAACCTTATAGAGGAAGTGTGGTTTTAGATTGTCTAACTAGGTGGAATTCCACATGTACCATGTTAACGACGGCATTGAAGTTTAGATTGGTATTTGATCGGATGGAAAATGAGGGGAAACTTTATTATGCTTATTTTTGTGAAGAAGAGGGTGAGAAGAAAAAATTGGTTATGATTGAAATAATGCTCGTCGGATGGTCAGGTTTTTGAGGATTTTTTTATGATGCCACACTGTTATTTTCTTCTTCTTTGACAGTGACATCTAGTACGTGCTATAACGAGATTTGCAAAGTTGAAAAGGCTCTGAATACAATGGTGGACAGCCTTGACCCACACATTAGTATGATAGAAAGTAACATGAAGGAGAAATTTAAGGAGTATTGGGAGGGGCATTTGAAGATAAACAAGTTGTTGATCGTTGTTTCTGTATTAGATCCACGGGGGAAAATGAATTTTGCAACACTTTGCTTTGAGACTTTATATGGTAAAGATAGTACAAAATGTGATGAGATGAAAAACGTGGTGAAAGATGTGTTAAACAAGTTTTTTGAAGCATATAGTGCTCAACACTTAAAACCAAGTGCTAGTGCTAGTGCAAGTGCAAGTGCATTTCCAAGTACGAGTGCGAGTGTTAGTGCTAATAGTGGGCTGACTTTTATGGATGAAGACGATTAGGTATTTGAGGACCCTTTCTCTAAATACACCGAGATGGTTGCTGTCACTAAAGATCATGTAGAATTGTCAAATGAGCTAGATCTTTACTTGATGGAGTCGGTTGAATATCAAGCGCCTAATGCATTGGGTGCTCCATTTGATATTTTACTATGGTGGAAAGTTAATAGTTTGAAATACCTAATTTTGTCGCAAATAACTAGAGATGTGCTTGCCGTTCCGGTATCTACAGTTGCATCTGAGTCCGCCTTTAGCACAAGAAGTCGCATTTTAGATTAATATAGGAGTTCTATGACTCCTGATATGGTGGAGGCATTGATACTGACACAAAATTGGTTGCGAACTTCACTTTTTGTGGATTCAATGACATACCTTCAAGCATTGGTGGAGGAAAACGAGTTTATGGATGCTCTTACAGAAGGTATAAATATTAATTATTACTTATTTATTTTTAAGATTTGTTTACTTTAAGTTAAGAGTTATTTACTTCAAGTCTTTTTATTTTATGTAGAGCTTCATAAATCGACACAAGCGGACCATCCAAGTGTTCTAATATGAAGATTTTTTGTCTGCCTTTAGCACAAGAAGTCGCATTTTAGATTAATATAGGAGTTCTATGACTCCTGATATGGTGGAGGCATTGATACTGACACAAAATTGGTTGCGAACTTCACTTTTTGTGGATTCAACGACAAACCTTCAAGCATTGGTGGAGGAAAACGAGTTTATGGATGCTCTTACAGAAGGTATAAATATTAATTATTACTTATTTATTTTTAATATTTGTTTACTTTAAGTTAAGAGTTATTTACTTCAAGTCTTTTTATTTTATGTAGAGCTTCGTAAATCGACACAAGCGGACCATCCAAGTGTTCTAATATGAAGATTTTTTGTTGCAACAGTAAGTATGTAAACTATATATATCGATTTGGATCAAACTTAATAATAATTTACAATTAAGGCGTAGTCATAATACAAACAAGCTACTAGTAATATTGAGAATTGTTAAGGCATATTGAGTGATTCCGCTAAATTTTAATTAATTTTTTTGCAGCATGGACTAATTTGCTTCATTTTCTATCCATTGTTTCTCGATATTTTGCTATGGTGGTGGTTAATTGTTGCTAATTTGGAGATGTTGTGTTGTGTATTGATGGTGTTGGAGATGGATTATTAGCCTTGTTTTTCATGTGGAGATTTTTAATCATGGTTGCCATTTGCCATTTTAATTTTTAGATTTGTAATTTTTGTAGCTTTATTGTACTTGACTACTTGCTTTATGTTTTGTTAACTTTAAAAAGATTTGTTGAAATGTTATTGAGGATGATTTGTAGTTGATATTTGTTGTTAAGGATGTTTGGAATTGAGATTTTTGGATTTTAAGTGGTTGTTAGAATTTTTGGATTAAATTGTTCCAACTCGTTTTAACCTGAACTAACCTGAATTTTTAGATTGAATATTCTAACCCAAAGTAACCCGAACCAAAATTTTAACCCGAATTACCAACCCAATCCGATCCGAATTTCCAACCCAAACCGAATTAAATTCGGTTCGGGTTGGCGTTTTCAACCCGATTGGGTTTAATTCTCCAACCCGAACGGGTTGAAACCCAAACCGAAACCCGAACAACTCGAACCAAAACCCGATTTGCCCACCCCTAGCTACTGTTATCAAGAAATGTAAAAAAATATTTGGTGAACACTATTATATAAAGGTTAGTAGATAAGCTTTTGTTTTGAAATATAAATGAAATTAAAAATAATAAAATAAATGAAAATCAATTGTTACTGCCCTGCTACTAGCATTTACCAAACACTCCAACAACTAGATTGTGGTAGCTAAGCTGCTGGGCAACTTGTAGACAAGGAATATGATGTATGGCTACATTAAGCCATTCATGATGACCACTGCATATGAAATTGTGATCAGAGTTGATTATTATGAAAATGTGTAAGAGTTATCTTTATAATATATTTTTTTAAATTTTGTTTAGTGTGGTTGCTATATTGCTAAAATTGTTAATAAAAAATAAAGATTAACACTTAAGAGTCATTCTTAGGTATAAACATCCATAAGTTATAAAATGTTAATTTAAATGAGACAAAACTATTTAGGTAATAATAATTTAAAGTTAAATAGTATTATTTAGCCACATGATAGTATGCCCTTGAGCTTTTGATATTGTGGTATCAAGAGTCCTAGAAGTTCTAGAATATATCGGAAGTATCATATCGACGATACAATAAGCAAATGATGTTTGATACGTGTGCATTTATTTTCAAAAGAGACTATGCAAGTGATGATTATATTAAATTCAATTACACATATCATACAAGCATTAGGTAGTTGCATTACCTCTGATGTATTCTATAATTTCTCAGAGCAAAAGTTCGAGTCCTAGCCTCTATGTTGAGACTCAAATTTCCCCTCTCAGTTGCATGATTTAGAAAGTAAACATCTCTTTCACAAAAATATAGAGAAATGAATGTAAATATCAATAGATTTTCAACCATAATTAGACTAAACAATATCCATCCAAAATCTTTTAGACATGGACAAGAACATTTTTAAAAGTACATATCCAATTAGATATTGGATAGATATGGATCATGTTAAATGGAATTCCAATATCTAATTTCAAAAAATTAAATTAATGAAATTAAAAAATTAGCTTTTCAACAATATCCCTCGTAAAAAAATGTAAGTCCTAAAAGCACCTTGATAGCAATATTAATATACAAATAATATTTTATTTTATAATTGCAATCCAATCAGTAACAAGCAACTTCTAGTTTTGTCACTGACGACGGCTTTTGGCTCCAATTCCAGGGAGGTATCCGGCAACTTCACGAGACACCACTAATACTATTGGGCTTTGAATTTTTCAATCAAAGTGTTGTTATATTTTTATTGTTTCCCGATAAAACGCCAACGGAACATCCGCACGCGCCACTCAAATAGGACGGCTCATAAAGTACCATCGTTAAACGACCGCAAATCTAAATACACCGCCATCTTTTTCAGTATAGTCAGTTTTCTAGAAAACGCAAGATGGCAGCGGTGCACCTTATGCCCCTCCATGCTATGGTGATGCTTAGGGATGGCAATTTTTTCTATTAGGATGAGATCTTGTGGGATCTTATTTCATTTGGGGTAGAATTGAGACATATTTTTGTCTTAAAAAATTAAAAAAAACGAGAATGTAACTTTTTTTTATTCTACTTGCATAAACGAGACAGGATTGGGATTGACAAATTCTATCCCATCCCATTTCATTGCCAAACCCTATTGGTTTGGTTTATTATTATATTATTAAATTATTAGATATTTTAACATGGTTGAAGTTGGTTACTATCCAAATTTGTAGTTTTTAAAGTGTAAGTCTTAATATTAATGTATGTGCAATGGAAACAAATAGACAATTAAAAAATGTTAGTATAAAATTATATTTGAATATGCATGTAGTCAAAATAAAACTATAATTTAATTATTCTACTTTGTATTTATTGAAGAATTTTGCTATATTACATTATGATGATCCTTAAAAGAGAAAAAGTCAGAATTTTTTTATTTATATTTGAGACGTTTTTGGATAATAAGAAGAAACAAGATATTTAACGGAATGAGATTATAACATATTTTTATCCCAAAAAAATAAAAGGACGAGAATAAAACTTTTTTTTAATCCCATTTACATATACCGGGACAGGAGCGGGATTAGTAAATCTCGTTTCATCTTGTTCCATTGCCAACCTTACTGATGCTTGTTTGCTATCTTATGAAGGAAGCAGCGCGGACCGCCTTCACTCTTCCTTTGCCGTTGACCCCATCATCATGTTTGTTTGCCGTGGTATGAATTTGTAATTTGAGATTTGTTGTTGTTAATTTTTTATTATTTTTATTTTTTAATTAGAAATATAAATTAAATATCTACGAATATTTATATCTCATGGATAAAATTTATATATATAAAAATTTGGATATCATAGATAATTATAAAGAATTTATACATAGACGAGATATACAGATTAATTTAATGAATTTAATCACATAAAATAGATTATTAAAAGAAAGAATAGTCAATTTCTTTTGTCATTGTCACAACTAGCATATCAATCCTAAAATACACTGTCAATGTGGATTGTCCTCAACCTTTTACATCTTTACGTATATTACAAGAAGAACTTCATCATATTTTCCTGTGGCAAATCAATTTTTATTTACTAATTTATTTTAAATGAAGTTTACTTCTCAACCAATCCACCCGCTTCACCATCAAATTCATAAGCCCAACTGTCTCTCTCTCTGTACATATAGTTATTCTTCCATACAAGTACTTCCTTTTTCCTCGTATAAGTACACTTTTTAAGTATTCCATACATTACTAAACTGTGTGATTTAATAAAATTAAAATTCAATCAATTATAAAATTATATAATATAATAACATGCCAATATAAAAAAAGAAAATACCCACACCTGAAATATAAATAAGACAAAGAAGGCAAAACTGAAATCAATTTTTTAGTTCTTATCTTCATTACCATTCGAATTCGAGTTACCAGCCTAATATTACAACTCCTATTCTTGTGTTACGAAAAAGGATGCAAGTTCAAGGATTTTAATATCGATTTTGACCCATGTTTGCAGGTGAAAAGATAATAATTTCTAAATTATTTTCTAATCAAAATGAAGTGGTTGAGATTAGGAGTAAGGAGATTAAGCCACTAGTGCTAAAGTGATTTATCATTTTCTCGGCTGACGCTTTCATCAAATCAGTGACACTAGAATCATAAAATAACATACACAGAAAGAGAACAAACGGTCCATTCCAAAACTTCAATCAAAATAATTATCCATCTATCAAAGAAAATAGTGTTCGTCAGCAGGAAAATGCCACAACTAAAGGGTTGAGTTGGGGTTCCATACCCCGACGATATTAACGAAATAAATAAGATGCCAAATATTTTTTCTTTTTTTTGGAAAATCATATAAGATTCTTGCAACAGTGGAAATTATAATGCACCACCTCCAAAATACTGAGTGCTACATACATTTAGTTTCAATACTGTGATAAAGAACTTTTTCTACCCCCTTTTGCTACGTTATATAAATCTGTAGACGAAGGGATGTAGTAGCCACACACAGCTTGATTATATCAAATGAAAGAGCCATCTAAAACAAATTAAGCTCATCCAACATGCTAACACCTGATTACTGTTCTGACCAATTGCCTACTCTCAGAGAGAAATATCCTTTATCACAAATCCATAATGACTCTAATATCCATTTTTTAAAGGCAACATGTGGCCAGAAAAGAATGACAATTAGTAATTCTGAGCAATTGTCACATAAATGCCTTAGTGTAGATAACACTACATCAAGATGCGGACTATAGCGAGCCCAACGGCAGATATGGAAACGAGGGTACCTATGCAGTATTTGATTACATCATATTTGGCTGCCTCCATGTGAGCTCTTAGTGCATGAATTTCCTGTAGAAAATGTAAAATACCCAAGTTTAATGCCATAAAAAACACAACATGAAGCCCAAATAAAAAAAGGCAAACAAAACATCTCTCATGCAAAATGACAAAACTCACTCTGTCTAGTTTATTAGTGAGGTTGGTGGTTTCTGCATTCTGGTTTGCTAACTCATCACGTATACGCCTGCACGCAATTATGGGTCAAAACTAAAAAATGAAGCGGAAGAAAAGGAAGAATATCTTACTTATTTGAAAGATGACAAGTATCAGTATGGAGAAGAGAGAGCTAAATTTAACTGATTGCTTACCCTCTTTCAAGATTTAAGTCCAAACGCTGCCCTGCGGTGACCTTGTCAATCTCATACCTGTTTCAAAATAAATTAGTCGGGAACTGAAAACGCTATGAAAAAGTACATATGCAATTGTCAAAAGCCAGCTGTTTACAAGACGAACCTCAGTTCACTGCGCATTTTCTCTATGTCGCTTCGAAGCTTCTCAGTTTCACGTTGCAACATAGAAAAATGATGCTCCTGCAACCAAATTATACAAAGGCTTGATCACAAAGAATCAACAATGACCAGAGACGCTTGCAGTGCAATCAACTACTATCCTATCAGAGTATCATTCTCAAAAATCTAGAATCTTCTATCAAGAATTTTACACACTGGCCTGAGCTGCCTCCAAACAGAATATTTCAGTAGAGAATGACAGAAAATAAATTAAAGTTAATAATCTACCCCAGTAAAATTGGATACAGTCCAAAATGCATTTTGTATGTTCTTCATAATTTGTTATGAATATAACCAGACTATACAAGATAGACCAACATTCAAAAGCAATACGACAGTTAACATGTAAAACAAATACAACAGTCTTGATTGATTATGAACACAAGCACTGTACTTTGACATGGACATAGGATGTCAAATGCAACAATCCATAGAAATCTAGACGTGAGAATGCAGTTATACAAGTGTATGATAATATTATTTTAATCATATATACTGTATAGATTGTATGCTTTTTACTTGCAGAAGCACCAAGGAAAATAAAATAGATGTCAAGCTTGTGAGAATGCAGAAATATCATAAAGTAAATATATCACTCTCAAAATGGTGGACATAATTTAAAGCAGGGTGCATTTTCTATGAATGTTTCTATGAGTGCTAACCAAACACCATGTAGACATCTTGTCTCCTGAAACTCTCAACACCATCAAATTTCAGTAGGAGAAGAGTCCTGTGAGATTATAGGTGTTTGTGTATGTGTTGGATGGAATATTTGGTTCCAAACACACAACAAGAAAACATGAGCACCTATAGTAGTAATTATAACACATATCCACTATCCCTTCATTGCACCCTTTTAGTCTTCTCCATGAAATCTAGTTTCTTCCATCAATGCAGATTCTGAATGGAAATTCATGTGCAAAACTGGTCCACTCCCTTTCTCCCCCCTTCACTTCTTCGATGCATTGGTCTACTCAAACATTCAATTTAGTATACCATAATTAAACTGTTCCTGCAAAATTGTTTCTGTGCAGGTATCCTCACATAAAATTTGTTTACATCAACAATGAAACCTTTCGTCAACCATGGGGTAAACCCTCAAATCATATTATCTAAATATTGAAACAAACGGCAAAAGAAGATATTAAAATATAGCAAAGTGTAGCTAAAGGAAAGAGAAAGTTTCCATCTCCAACAAGGGAGCCCACCTCCCCAATTATTTGATTTTGACAAATGTTAAAACAAATAAGCAAAATGCATGTTCATGAGTAACATCATAATAAGATGTGCTAAAAAAGTGGAGTTGTGGAGATATCAAACTCATTTCCTCAAGCCATCTTGGAAACTAAATGATGGTGGATTTCCATAATTCACAATACTCTGCCTTAGACATTCCTTATCTACCACTTTAAGATGACTGTATTTGATCTTTGGTAAGGAGAAATCTAGTGGACAGAAACTCAAGGAAAAGAAATATCAATCAATAAATCATAAAATGGCATTAGACATGCTTGAGAACTGCCTCATTAAAAATCTTAGCCAATAAATCCATGTCGGGTATAACTTTCTCCAAGGAAAAAACAGTGTCATTCACATATGTCCAATTTAGTTGTAGAAATTCTTCTTCTTCAATGATTATATTCCCTGATGAAATTAGTCATGTATCTCCACCACTCCGCTCTTTTGGCCATAAGTCATTGTAACATTACTAATGGCCCTACATTTAGCTTAATCTGATCCTTGTAAGCATTCTGAATAGGTAAATATCTTAAAGACATAAAACATACCATACGAATGAATTCTGCCAGCCTTTTCACTTCGTCCAAAATTATTTTATGTTATTCAAAGTTTCATTTGACTTCTTGTTCTTCCCCACCACACCGCAACCCCCTGAAACCCCTCATTTCAGATTTTTAGAAGTCGTGATGGAATCAATTTAGCAGCTCTTCAAGAGTAGGGGGTGAAAAACTACATCAGATCCCAATGCTGCCTGAAAATAAGCCTCATCGAAATTTCTGTGGCCAGAACCACCCCAAGTCTCCATAGGTTATCAAGAGTCAATCAACAGACTCTGAAGCTTAGCTTCTAAGCAAAACACAACTTGAAGGAGAGAAGTACAGGTACTGCCAGTGCCACAATCTGTAAAATCAATTCTCGAATTCTACACTTTCCTAACAGCAAAACAGTTCTGAGAAAAGCTTAACCCACTGGACAGAATCAATTCATCAACAACAGCACTGAATGTGCAAACACAATATTCTCATTTCACATCAATTTCAAAGTTAACACTAAAATGATAAAAACTCATTGGACAACAGAAGTCTCATTAAGAGGAAAACTACTATCTCTCACCTCAAGGATTGTAAGCTGGAACCACTGAGAGGACATTACTTATTACAAAAACAAATACACCAAAAGTAGCTAACGTGCAACGCCTCCAAAACACCCTATTTCTCTTACCAACAAACTCCTAAGTAGTTCTCCAACAAGGATGTCATACAAAAGAGGGCAACACAACTCAGATTGACTAAAGACTATTCTAAGTGCTAGGTAGCCTTCTATATTAACATATGACCTTTAATAGGAGGGTGAACTTTAGTAAAAGAGCAAATCTTAACTATATGTACATTAGAAAATTTGATGGAAGATTGCTTCCAGACTTGTATGCCTTCACTATTTCACGATATTTGATGCAAGAGTGCTACCACTTCTTCACCTTCACTGTTTCACAATATGTAAAAATTTTAGGCTAGAATAACTGCTTCTTTGACAACATGCGCACTCATACATTCACCATGGCATGAAATGGCTTAATAGAAGCAGCATACGAAGATTTCAACAGGCAAAAATAATTCTTCTATAAGCTCAGCAATGTTTTTTCAAATTCAAGAAGTGATTAAACAATGAATACCTACTGAAATGACCAAAACAAAAGGCTTCTATGCTAATAGTTTTGAGATTGTTTCATCTATGTTTGATTAAAGTGACTATTACCACACATCCTCGTTCATTGAATCATTTCATTGTCAATGCAATTTGTGTAATTAAAAACAAAGACTGCTGAATGCCAACTAACAAACTGAACTTCAAATGCCATCATATAAACAAGAACTACCAGCTGCCCAACTTAAATTTAAAATAATATTAATGTTATATATAACCAAATATTACCTGAGAACTTTGCACTTCAGATTTAAACTTTGACAGATTTGCTTCTTGAATCATCTCAGTCTACATACCACAAAAAAAAAAAAAACCGTCACAGACAACACAAAACTTCACATATCTTCATAACAAACATAGGTTTTCACCAACTACAATTCATTGTAAAAAAAAAAAAACGGCTGGTGTGCAAAACAAACACACGCTTACTTTCTGCATTTCACCCTTAGAAACGAAGGTATGAGCTACATTTTCCAAACTGTCGTTTAGAACTTCAGTAATTGCAGCTGTTATTGCCTCCGCTTGTTTCGATGGCACGCCTTGCGCTTCTAAACCCCTCACCTTTATATATAAAAGTTAAACAAATGTCAAAATACTTCCTAATATTCTAACACAAGTCAAAATATGACCTAATCCTGTTTGGACGACGAGAAAATAAAGGAAAATGAAACAAAAAACCAAAATATCCGTCTCTTAAAAATTCAGCATTTTCATTTTTTCCACACATTAAAACTTAAAATTGCAAAAAAAATAACAATTAAAAATAAAAGTAAAAAATGGAAATGAGATTGAAGAAAGTAAAGTACCAGTTGCAATGTATCGACAAGAAAGGCGCGCTTTCCATTAGATTTAACAAGCTGCGAAATCTGGCGATAACCGATAGTATTCGAGTAATTCAAATTAAAACCTTGAAATTTATTAACGCGAACACCTGAATCCGCCACCAATTTAACCACGCGCTTGCAAAGAGCCATCAATCAATCAATCAATCAATCAACCTACTTATGTCTCCTAACGCAAAAGTCGAAGAAATCAACCAACGAAATGTATTACTACAAAGAAAACGACGTCGAATTTGAACTTTTCTTCGTTTGCAAAAACAAGAAACCTAGAAAATGAAAAATCTGGTGGGCAGAGGAGGAGCAAGTGAAAGAGAGATTATTATTTTAATTATTTTAAATTTTTTAAAATGTTGTCCGTCAGAAGGAAAAAAAATTAATAAAGAAAGACAAAGGAAATGAAGGAAGGCGGCGGCGAGAAAGGCAGATGAAGGGAAGTTAGTTTGGATGGAAGGATGAAATTTCGTTACTTGCCCGGAAAGCTCTCTCGCTTCTTTCTTGCAACTTGGTAATGTTTCTTGCATTCTTCTTCGGGGCTTAGCAGTTATCACCTCGTTGTACGATTTTTTTTCTTTTTCATTTTTCATTTTTATTTAAAAATTATTTAATTAAAAATTATATTATATTATATTATATTATATTATATTATATTATATTATATTATATTATATTATATTATATATGGGAGAAGTTGCCACATACAGTTGGGTTTAGGGTCCTTGGTTGGGATATTCAACTTAATTACTTGTTTCCTTTGATACATAGGTACCAAGTACCAACCTTCCACTACTAGTAATTTATTTATTTATTTATTTTTTTAACATACGCACGTTGATAAAACATCAATTAAGACCTGTGTTATGAGGAGGTAGTTCTTCTAATTAAATTACATGAAAATTTTATTTAAAATTGAGGTGTGGTAATTTTTAAGTATAAAATACATTAAAATCCAGATATCACCATAAATTCGGATGAGTCATTTCACTAATTATAAAATTAAAGTTAATTTTGATTTTGGTTTAAGTCAAATGTGACAATGCTATTGTCCAAATTCTAATTTGAGTTATATTAGGTCAAAGGTCATTGACAAGTACAGGTGTTCGTACCCAACCCATAAACCCAATAATAGTTAGTAGGGTTGTGGTTTGAGAGTTCAGAATTTATTTATCTAAAAAAATAAATGTATTAACTAATTAATAGTTGCACAATTATAAAAAGGAGTCAAATCATACATAATTATGTGTAAAATAATTGGAGCTGCAAGAGCACAATGCATCACGACATATAAAATAAGTATTGTATTTTAAATACAGTAATTTAAATAATATGTAAAGTACCTTCTTTTAGAATATATCTTTGTATAATTAAGGTTTGAGTTGGGATTCTTGGACCCGACCCGACCCGACCCAACCCAAACTTATTGTAAACCCTAATCCTTTATTTTATTCGGACATGTATTTAAAATAATTTCCTTAACAAATATTTTGTTGTTAAGTGGGATTATTGTTACCCCTCTAAATATTTTTTAACACTCTTTTTTTAATTAACTCCATTAAAATATTTTAAAAAATTATTAAATTCTTTTAATACTTCCATCAATGACAAAAATACCCTTAAAAAAATTATTTGTAAACTCTATTCTCTAATTTTTATTATTAAACCCCATTTCAATAATTGAGTCTCTTCAATTTAAAAGAAAAAATAATGAGTCTTCATTTTCTCTATTATAGCCATCGGTGGTAAATTTCTCAGCCACAAATTAGAGAAAAACAACTTTTTTTAATTTCTAAAATAAAAAAAAAATTGACTTTTGAGTGGGTGTTTAATTAGAAATTGTACTAATATGTAATTTTAGCAAATGTTAAAATTGTAAAATAATTAAAGGAGTTTTAAGAGGTATTTAGAAGGGTGCCAATAGTCACACTCTTTGTTGTTTACTTCAAAAAATAAATAAATAAGTAATTTTTGTTAAACTATTTATCCATTAGTAACACAATGTAGTAAAAAAAAATAATAGATACAAAAACTGTCTACAGATAACTTTTTTTCAATTTCAAGTATGTAAAAATAAAAAGCAAAAGTCTCTTTTTATAGTAATACAATCATAAAGTAATAAGTAATAAATCTTAAATATAAGAGATAATAATCTTTAAATTGAAAAAATAATTGGAGTTATAGGCATGGACATACCCAATATAGGACTAAGTAGGGCACAATCTCCAAGCTTTTGGATAATTTCAAAAGGTGATCTTAAATAAGGCTTTATTCTCTTAAAATTTTATAAAAGTGTCACACTTGGGTTTTGAAACTATAAATATGCTTTAACTGATTTTGAAGAGTTTCAACTTGCCCTATGTTTAAAAGCCTAATTCTTTAAAGTTTATTTGTTATTTTGATTTTACAAAATGTATTATTGTGATAACTTGCGAGCATAAAATAAACAAAAAGAATGACATTCTTTTCATTGTACTTAAAAATTAAACTAAGATAGATATACTTTAAACTTAAATATTCTAAATTCATCATCATATAAAACCAACAAGTAACAAAAGTAAACATGGCATATTATTTAATCTTACTAGACATCAATCTATTGCTTCTATCATTAAATTGCGCCACTACTGAGTACATGCTATCTAAAGTATGCATTAATAATAAAACTATCATACATCATTTTAAGAATATGTTGTTAGAACTATAAATCTTTTGGTGAAAACTATCTCCTATAATATAGGAATATTCATGTTGTATCACCAAAAATTAATAACAGATTATGCGAAAGCGTACCTGAATCCATAATGCTAAATTACTCTTTAGAGTTGTGTGGTTGGCCTTCCAAATTGACACATTTTCCTAGAGAATCCTTTAATTTTCTCTGTACTCTCTCTCTAGTGATGGAATATTGTTGGTTATTTTTATAAGCAATTACTACCAATGCCAATGTGCAAGTATACACAACAAGTAATAAAGTAATGAATATTCAAGATCGTCTCCACAGGGATTGATGTTACTCGAAATGCTATAGCAATCACAATAGTGCAAATCAACTTAAGGCAGAAGTCAACAATCGTAAATTAAGTTCTATCATAATTGATGTTTGTGAGAGAATTAAATGAAACAATACTGTAATGAAATACTAGATAAAATGTGTCTAAAATTCAATTGAGATTATGGTAATTGAATGATCAAACTCTCCTTATGAGCTGACTGTTTTTCATCAAGTTAGCACCAGTTGTTACGGCAAGTGCTGCAGCACTGGGCAAAATTAATCTGCATCCTCAGCTATCGCATATTGGAAGTCTCATACCCTTAAATCTATTAACAATGACCGGTTGCTAATCTACTTATGGTATGGCATTATGATCTTTAATCTCTTCACCCTATAAGGTGAACACCTATGTCTAGTGTGTCACAAATCTTAACTTCAAATATTGCCCTTATGAGATTCAAGATAACTTAATCCATGAAACTTAACTTAAGATCAAGTAATACTCTAATAATATCTGCTAAGACATGCCCTTTTGCTGCTCTATCTTAACTGAAACTATTAAATGGGTGGTCAACCGAAATAACAGTTATATTCATAAAAGCTAATAGAGTAAAATGCTACAGCAACGACATAACAATACATAAGAATAGTCAAGAACCCATAGAATTGTTTGTCACTCAACTACAAACAAGTCTAGTTCATATTCTGAATGAGAAAAATAAACATAAATATATAGATCACGGGATGCATCAAAACAATTAAAGTAAGAAGATAATTATAAGTTGAGCACAGTGAAAGACAAATCCAAATAATTATGCACGATTCTTCAATGTTGCCGAAACAACATTCTCCAATTCTGATCTTCTTCTTCTTTCATTTGTAATTATTCTAATGATAATTCCCTTGCCGCCTTTTTATGTCGTGCACGCCTCTTTTTTATATTGCAAATTAGGATAAACAAAAGCCCATGAGCGTGCATGCGTTAAATTAGGAAACAAGCAGATTGCGATTCTGTGGTTGACCCGCACCTAAGTTTTCTCCCACATTGCTCCCAGATTGCTACAGCACAGGTTGCTCTAACATCCGCAACCACACTGCATTATTCCTGATTGTGCTTTACTTCTTTTGTGGCCATCTTCTTTCCTCTTCTTGCTCATCTAATGTCTCAACATCCCCTCATGAATCAAGACTTTTTAAAAACCAACAATTATGCACCTGTTTTTAGCACAAATTACTTTGATTTAAACAAAACTTATTAAGACTCAACTAAAATGAATGTTTACGCAAAATATAACCAAAATGTAATAAAAACACCTTATTTGATCTCTAAGTGACCTTAATTTAAGTCTAGAAAGGATATAATAACTCTCATTTCCTAGAGTTATCACACCCCCAAACTTAAACCATTACTTGCCCTCAAGTAATGACACATACTAACACTTCACACAAACAATCATGCACACAACTTTAGCTCTTTTATCAAATTTGAAAGAATTCTTCCACCTTCAAATCACAATCCCAATCATGGAAAATGACCATAGTAAATCAGTTCTAGACTTAAACTTCTTTATGTCAATAGTGTGTGTGCTCATTTGATTGAATTCCAGAGATACTATAACATCACCAAGGGACTGTATGAATTTCAGCAGTGATAACACTTTATTCATAAATGGGGTAGTATAAATTTCACATACTCAAACTGTGATAATTTTAAGATTGATAAACTAGGGAGTATTCAACCTCCTCACTGTAATATTTATCTTTCATGTGAATGTCAATCAATTGTAATGATAACACCTAATTACTCAAACCATGCCCAGATCAGAGTTTCTGCAGTAATATCTGTAATATAATTTTATCTAGAGGTATCTTTTACTCAAGGCTGAACATGGGGCTTATGAACAGACCTGCCTACTCAATGCCTTAAACAGAGGACTTCTTTATATATATATGTATGCTACAACATTGCTTATAACTCTCACTACCTTTGAACACAATTCTGCATATGGGGTACATACTCAGATCTGGTTACTCAGCAACTTGAGCCATTGGAATAGAGTTTATTTCAAAGGTATCACAGACAATCAAACTTGCTTCTCCCCCCAAACTTAAGATCTTTTCTATTCTTTTGGCTCTACTCTAGTAGTCTCATACAATTCAACCAAAGTCTAAGTGTCGGGACATAATTTCACTTCCATCCATAACTATCTCTACTTGGCATTCTCATAAATACTGAATAACACTCAATTTATCTTCATTAGGTTTTCAAATCCATACACAAATATTAGATAACAAAGCTTCACACAACACAAACATAAACACATGAATTCGGAAACACAACCTCCCCAAACTTGAGATTTGCTGTGTCCTCACAAGCATACATAACGAAGGCACACGAATTGACAAGGATATGGAATACCTTAGAAAATACCATACAAATTGATAAGCAGAAGGAAATAATTTTTTTTATGATGAATTAAATGAACTAGCAAGGAAAGAATACTCCCCTGTGGTGGGGATTGTGGCACATGACGGGATGTTATCATCGCTTCTTGGATGTACTGCGCAACTTATCCTTTAGTGAAGCTTGTGGGGAAGTAGCTGGCAATGTCTTTGTCTTTTTCTGCACGGGGCCGGTGAGAGGAGTTGTGGCTGGGGTAGCTGGCGTGCTTGCCACTGATTTGGTTCGTTTTGGTTGTGGTGAGGTTGCTGTAGCAGTGCCTTTAGACGTACTGCCTTTTCTTTTGCTGGATTGTCACGGACTGGTATGAATAGGCTGGCTAAGCGTTTGCTGTGGAGGAATTGGAGTTGATGCATTAGTTGCCTGGCCTTCAGCTGTGATGGTAGCAATGATATCAAGTAGCTGCTTGGCTACTGCAGGTGTAGGTGTAACTCTGGTTCCTGCAGTAGCCAGCTCGGCATCAACTTGCTCCATTTCATCTTCAGAGGTTGGAGGTGTTGCTATTTTTGCTTTACCCTTACCCCTAGCCTTGCCCACAAGGACTGGAATTGACGGTTCCTCTTCAGGGTCTTCTTCCTCATCTTCTTAAATAATGTGCTTTTCTTAGTTTTGGACTGAGTTAAGATGTAAGGTTCCTCATGTTCTTTTTTAGAGTTATCCTCTGTCTCTGTGAGTGAGCTATCAGTCTCAGACTTGTCACCTTCTTCCTCAGGTTGATCGGATGGTTCAACATCTTCTGATTCTACCTCTACCTGTGGTTCGGCTGCAGCTGCTTCTTTTGGTTCATCTGTGGCAGTGGCTTCTTTACTGGCTTCTGCTAGAGCACCTGTGGTGTTGGTATCAAAATTGTACTGCTGGAGTAATGAATCAGAGAAGTTCCGGTGAGTGCGTTTCATGTACAGAGCAAATTGGTGTAGTTGGTTGTCCAGGTGCTGTAGATAACTCCAAAACCGATCGTCTTCCCTCTGCTGAGCTTCAGCACATTGAGTTATACTAGTGCTGAGTGCCTGGATTGTCTGTTCTAAACCAATAACTCGTCTTGCTCCTATTACAACAGCTGGTTCAGTTATTATTCCAACACTCTCACCAGCAATTCTCTCAATGGTCCGTGCCATAAAAGCATTATAATTCCTGATATGGTCATCTCTTGCATCAAGACGAACACCGGAAACTACATAAATGCTGGTGATGAGTAAGGAAACAGCAAGGCAGCAGTTTTATGAGTCTTAACTGCACAATCCCGGATTTCTTTTACGATGATGCTACCCACATCTATGGGAAGTTCTCGAACAATGACATATAAAAAGACCAACCTCTCTTGTGAAACCATAGTAGTGTGAGTGGTTGGCATAAGTCTAGATTTCAGACATTTCACCCACACCTTAACAATACGTTTCAAATCTATCCTATTAACTACACGCTTTTCCTCGTTAACCGATGATACCCCTTCGATTGTAAGAGTTGTGAAAATGGTGTTCCATTTTTTCGGAGTAAATTTATCAAGCAACTCGGCATACTCACAATTAATTTCAGCAGGTAAATTATAAAAAATATTTATAACGCCAGAGTCTAATGGAACAAGTGTATTTCTTACCCAAATGTTGTATTAATCAGGGCTTACCAAATTGGCATAAAATGTTTTGACTACTGGTAGCACAGGATCTTGAGGGTGGTTGCAAAACTCTAACCATCCTCGCTTTACTGTAACATTGTGTATTGTTTGCACAATTCCGGTGAGTCGTTCTAGAAATTGAAACCATTTTTCTTCCAGAATTTTACACGGCTCTATGAATTCTTCATATTTTTCTTTGGCGTGGTAACTCTAGAAGCGTGACTGATCTTTGAGGTGGCTGGCTATTTTCTTATACCTCGGCATTGCTATAGCAGTAACAAATTGAGGCTAATGTCCCTGAGAGTAAAATGAGAAGAAGAGGTTAAAAATTATGAGAGTTGTACTTTGCAAATGAGATGGGGAATAATGTCGTAGATCACTAAGCACAGTGACTCCCTTTTATAGTGGACTTTTAAGTGAAGATAAATCCGGTAACTAAAGATAAATAAGGGAAGAAAATATTTTTAATTTAATGTGTATATCCTGAAAACATAGGCCAGCGAAATTAAGGCATTAATTTCAGAGATTTTTTCACAATTTCTATCCAAATCCATGCCTCTATCTGTCATGATTTATCTCTAACGGTAAGTGAGAGGCTCCATCTTTTAAGTTACTGTAACGGTAAAATTGGTTGCTGCAGCACTCATGCATTTACTCTAGCAACGGTTACATACTCTACACTAAAACCCTCTGACACGTGGCTTCACCTCTGCACTCTGCCACCATACAACCTCACTTGTCAATATGGAATTTAATTGTCACACATACTTCCCACAAACTAAAATTAATTAAGAATAAAGAGATCAAATGATAGTAAAAGTAAAGAATGCAATAATGTGAAAGGATGAAACTAAATAGCTAGAATGGAAGAACACAATTAAATAAAATGGTAAAGAGGGAGAGCTATCAACAAAACTAAAAGAGATCAAATTTGGTTTGAGGTGGTTGTCTCCACAATGGGTTGTCTCCCATGGAGCGCTTGATTTAAGGTCCTTCAGGTTGACCTTCTTTCATTGTTCAATAGCTTGGTTCTTTAAGGAGTAACACCTCCTTTGAACAATCTGCCTCTGGATGTATGTAATGCTTAACCCTGTGTCCATTAACTTTGAATTCTTGACCAATTTGTTCATTTAGAAGATCAACAACTCCATGAGGATAAAATTTTAACAGCTTAAACGGGCCATACCATCGTGACTTGAGCTTTCCCGAAAATAATCTTAGTCTTGTATTGTGGAGCAACACTAATTGACCAGGGTTGAATTGCATGTGTTGAATATGCTTGTCGTGTCAGTGTTTTGTCATCTCTTTATAGATTCTTGCATTTTCATATGAAAATAGTCGTAATTCATCTAGCTCATAAAGTTGAAGCTTCATTTGCTCTGCTGCAGCATGAATATCCCAATTTAATTTCTTCAGTGCCCAGTGTGCTTTATGATCTAGCTCTAGTGGCAAATGACAAGCTTTTTCATAAATAATTCGGTAAGGAGACATGCCGAGTGGAGTTTTGTATGCTGTTCTGTAGGCCCATAGAGAGTCATGTAACTGTAAAGACCAATCCTTCCTCGTTGGGTTCACCACTTTTTCTAAGATCTTTTTAATTTCTTTATTGAACACTTCAGCCTGACCATTAGATTGTGGGTGATATGCTGTTGCTACTGATAACTCTAGGAAATGAGAGTTATTACATCTATTCTAGACTTGAATAAAGGCCATTTAGAAAGCAAATAATGTGCTTTGATTACATTTTGGTGAACTTTTGCATAAACATTCATTTTAGTTGAGTCTTAACAAGTTTTGCTTGAATCATAGTAATTTGTGCTAAAAACAGGTTTTAATTTGTAGGTTTTAAATTTATAAAAGGATGCGGAGACATTAGATGAGAAAGAGAAGGAAAGAAGATGGTCACAAAAGAAGGAAAGCACAATCGGAAATAATACAAGTGCTGTTGCGAATGTTAGAGCAACCAATGCTGCAGCAATCTGGGAGCAACGCGGGAGAAAATATAGGCGCGGGTCAGCAATTAAATTATAATCTGCATGTTTCCTAATTTAAACACAGGCACGCGCATGGGCGTTGGTTTGGAAAACCTAATTTGCAAATATATAAAGGAGGCACGCACCACATAGAAAAGCGGATGAATTATCATCCAAAAACAATTACAAAGGCAAGAAGAAGAAGAAGATCAAGATTAAGGAGTGCTATTCGGCATCGTTAAAGAACCGAGGAGGATCCTTAGACTTTCATTGTGCTTAATTCATATTATCTTTCTTCCTTTGATTGATTGGATGTATTCTGCGATCAATATATTTATGTTTACTTTTCTAATTCAGAATATGAACTGAATTTACTTGTAGTTGAGTGACAAATAATCCAATGAGTTCTTGACTGTTCTTATATGATGTTATGATAATGCTATAGCATTATACTCTAATAGTTTTTATGACATAATTGTTATTTTGGTTGACCACCCATTTAATAGTTTCAGTTAAGATAGAGCAGTAAAAGGGCATGTCTTAGCGGACATTATTAGAGTATTACTTGTTCTTAAGTTGAGTTTCCTGGATTAGGTTATCTTAAATCCCATAAGGGCAATGCTTGAAATTAAGATTTGTTATATCCTAGACATAGGTGTTCACCTTGTAGGGTAGAGAGATTAAAGATCATAAAGCTATACATTAAATTTATGAGCAACTAGTCATTGTTAGTAGATTTAAAGATATGAGATTTCCAACATGCGATAGCTGCGGATGCAGATTTGTTCTACCCAGTGCTGCAGCACTTATTATAACAACTGGTGCTAATTCGATAATCAACAGTGACCCCATTAGGAGAGTTTGATCATTCAACTACTATATTTTTAATTGAACCTTGGACACATTTAATTAAGTTTATTTTATTACGATATTGTTTTATTTCCATCTCTCGCAATTATTAGTTACGATAGAATTATTTGACAATTGTTTGTTTCGGTCTTTAGTTGACGTGCATTATTGTGATTGCTTTAGCATTTTGAGTAACATTTATCCCTGTGGAGATGATCTTGAACACTCATCACTTTATTACTTGTTATGTATACTTGCACATTGGCATTGATAATAATTGATTATATAAATCAACCAACAAGTTTTTGGCGCCGTTGCCGGGGATTGATTGTTTATTTTTAAAGTGTGAAGTAAATCGTGATAGCACTAAACTAAACTCGATTCATTCTATTGATTGGCAGATTAGTACGTGCATGTGCAAAGATAGATCTGAGGTATTCCAATTCAATCTTGAGATTGAAAGGACTCTCAGGAGATTGCGAAGAGAACAAAGAAATTTAAAAATTGCTTCAGGCATGAATAAATTGCAAGATGAGGGAAATTTGGACCTTCACGGACCTTTACAACCAGCCAACATTTAAGAAGAGCAGAATGAATATGCTAACGGGAGACAGCCATGCAACAACAATATTTACATGGCTGATGACAGAGACAGAGCTATAAGAGATTATGCTGTACTAACTCCTCAAGTTGTCCATCCTGGCATAATCAGACCTGAAGTAGATGCTGCCAACTTTGAGTTAAAACCAATGATGTTTCAAATATTGCAAACAGTTAGGCAATTCAATGGATTGCCAAATGAAGATCCTCATCTCCATCTTAAATTTTTCTTGGAAGTAAGTGATACTTTCAAGATTATTGGAGCAACGCGAGATGCCTTAAGGCTGAGGCTCTTTCCTTATTCCTTAAGAGATCGAGCAATAGCATGGTTAAATTCATTACCATCTGATTCCATCACTACATGGAATGAATTGGCTGATAAATTCCTAATGAAATATTTTTCACCGACAAAGAATGCAAAATTACGAAATGAGATTACCTCTTTCCATCAACTAGAAGATAGGAGTTTGTACGAGGCTTGGGAAAGGTTCAAGGACTTGCTCAGAAGGTGTCCTCTGTTGTGCAAATTTTAATGTACTCGCAAGCGCACGAATCTATTGTAGTATAGACTAATGGTGACGAATGTCGATCCCACGAGGAGGTGGATTTTAATTATGTGTATAATTAATTTTGTAAATGAGTGGTTGGATTTATGGTGGAAATGATTTGGAATACGCTAAAACTTAAATTAAAATGGCGAGAATAAATTCTAAAATTGGAATTGCAATGGAGAGAATAAATTAAAGAGAAAATCTATTAAATTGACGTACTTGGGTATCTGGATCCGTATCAACATGCATCATATGCTAAATAATCCGTATTAATGCCAATTAAATCATGAGAGAGGAATCCACACCTCATGAACCACGCTCTAATCAATATGGTGCTAAGGGCTTATCGTGCCAAATAATAATAACCTTATACTAGAGGGCCGGTGAAACCAAGGCGGTACTAGACAAGATTAGTATTATTTGTCGACGAGAAGTCAAAACATCCACAAAAACTAAAGGGGAAGAGAAAATAAATTTACCAAATTAAGCCCATGATACATGTTGAGACTTCACCTTCAACCCAAGCTTGAAAGAAAATTAGCCACTCATAATTGAATTAGGGGCAAAATGAGAATTTATTAAAATACGTAGAAAATACAAGATAGAGAAGGAATTACAGAAAATGGATCCCAAAAATGGATTCAGAGATATGAAATTAGGGGGGGGGGAGGCCCCCTTTTTATAGATACATGGAGTAAATCATGGCCATCGGATTAAAAACAATTTGGACGCTCAGGATTGCGCCACGTCATCAGTCAACAGTACGCGGTTTGACCACGCGGATGAACAGTAACACGGTTTGACCCATATGAACAGTAACGCGGTTTGGTTGAAAATAATCCTGTGTGATGCATGTACTGTACGCGAGATTTTTCGTCCACTGATATGCTGCCACGTCACCATCAACAGTACATAAGAATTTTAGCCCAACAAGATCGTGACACCTCATCAGTCAATGCCACATCATCGGTCAATGCCACATCATCATCCGTCTATGTGAACAGTGTCGTGAACAGTAACGTATACAGTACCGTACATGTGAATAGTGCCATTTTTCCTTTTATGCTCCTCCTAAGGTTTTCGACCGTCCTGAGTTCAAAAGTGATGTCTGTTTTGCCATCTGATCTCTCCTTTATTGTGAAATGACTATAATGCCCCTAAAATACATAAAATACTTAATTAAAATAAAACACATGTAATTAAATCACAAGAAGGTTAAATACATAAAAGTAAGGGTTGTTAGTAAGACTTGAAATGTAAAATGACGGTTTTCTCCTTTATAAATATGCATTTTCTAACACTCAACACACCCCCCAACCAGCTTATTGCTAGTCCCTAGCAAATAAAGCGAAAACAAAATTCAAATCCAAAATGATATATATTTTTTTTTAATAAAAACACTCGTATTTATTCAATCAGATTAATGATAGCACTCAAATAAAAGTATAAGTATTATCTCCAGTCTAAAGCAACATCACACCCACATCAACCATTCACATGAATCAGCCTAGTAGACTTTGTTATAGCTACTTTCAAGAATGACATGTCAAATCCTAAAATCTCACTGGAAGTAGTGACACTCTCACAAAGAAATTAAAACCCAATAAAAATAGTCACTCCAATGAATGGTAATTGAGAGAGAAAATAATAAAGAAGTGATATCACATGCTCTCACCAAGATGAAATAAATATGCCCTCAGCTTAGAAATAATACGATCTCAAGTCAAATAAAATGTTAGTCAACCCACTTTATTTATTTTTTTTTTTATGCATCACTACATCTTTTTAGCCCATATAACTAGCTTTTACTTCAGATTATAGGTCCCTAAAATCAAGAAGGACTTTTATTAGGATGTAACGTAGGCTAGGGACATGGTTAACAGAGAAGGCTAAATCCTATTATGAAAGAAGTGATGAAGAAGAAAATCATCAAATGGTTAGATGCTGGAATCATATACCCAATATCAGATAGTTCATGGGTAAGCCCAGTTCAGTGTGTTCCAAAGAAAGGAGGGATAACAATAATGGCTAATGAGAAGAATGAACTTATTCCTACAAGGACAGTGACTGGATGGAGAGTGTGTATGGATTACAGAAAGCTCAACAAAGCGACAAGGAAAGACCATTTCCCACTTCCATTTATAGATTAGATGCTGGACAGACTTGTTGGAAAACAATACTACTATTTCTTAGATGGGTATTCAGGCTACAACTAGATTGCTATAGCACCAGAGGATCAAGAGAAGACTACATTTACTTGTCCTTATGGAACATTTGCCTTTAGAAGAATGCCATTTGGGCTATGCAATGATCTAGCAACTTTTTAGAGATACATGATGTCTATATTTTCTAATATGGTAGAGCAGACTTTGAAAAATTTCATGGATGATTTCTCAGTTTTTAGAGAGACATATGGTAATTGTTTACACAACTTGGAAGAAGTTCTTAAAAGATGTGAGATGACCAACTTAGTACTCAATTAGGAGAAGTGTCATTTCATGGTACAAGAAGGAATAGTGTTGGGTCACAAGATATCCAAGGATGGTATTGAGGTAGATAAAGCCAAGATAGAGGTATTAGATAAACTGCCACCCCTAACCTCAATAAAGGGTATTAGGAGTTTTTTGAGTCATACTGGATTCTATAGAAGATTCATTAAGGATTTTTCCAAAGTAGCCAAGCCTCTATGTTCATTGTTGGAGCATGACAAACTATTTCACTTTGACAAAGAATGCCTTCAAGCATTTGGAGAATTAAAGAAAGCATTGATCACTGCTCTAGTAGTTATATCTCTATATTGGAATTTACCATTTGAATTGATGTGTGATGCTAGTGACCATTTTGTGGGAGCAGTATTAGGGCAAAGAAAGGATAAGGTTTTTCATTCCATATATTATGGAAGCAAAACTTTCACTCCAACTCAGATTAATTACACCACTACAGAGAAAGAGTTGCTGATAGTAGTTTTTGCTTTTGACAAATTCAGAGCTTACCTGGTAGGTACTAAAGTAATTGTTTACACAGACCATGCAGCCATCAAATATTTAATTTCAAATAAGGATGCCAAACCAAGACTAATAAGATGGATCTTATTGCTTCAAGAATTTGATCTGGAAATTAAAAATAGAAAGGGGACTGAGAATCAAGTGGCAGGCCACTTGTAACAGTTGGAAGCAGACACTAGTACATTGACAAGGAAGGGCATCACTGAAACTTTTCATAATGAACAACTGTTGGCAGTACAGCAAGCACAAATGCTGCAGCAGTCAGAATCTCCATGGTATGCAGATTTTACTAACTATCTAGTAAGTGGATTACTACCACCTGAGCTGAAGTTTCAAGAAACAAAGAAATTTCTTCATGATGTTAGAAGCTACCAGTGGGATGACCCACATTTATATAAGCTATGCTCAGATCAAGTAATAAGACGATGTGTTGCAGCAGAAGAAATACCTCATATACTGGAGTCATGTCATGCTGCAGCATATGGAGGACATTTTGGTGGTCACAGAACAGCTGCCAAAGTTATGCAATCAGGTTATTATTGGCCCACTATTTTTAAAGATGCTTATAAATTTGTTAAATGTTGTGACATGTGTCAAAGGACAGGGAACATAACCAGCAGACATGAGATGCCATTGACTAACATACTGGAAGTAAAAGTTTTTGATGTTTGGGGAATAGATTTCATGGGACTTTTTCCCCAATCCTTTGGAAACTTATATATCTTTGTTGTTGTAGATTATGTCTCCAAGTGGGTGGAAGCTACAGCATTACCTACCAATGATGCTAAAACCGTGGTGACTTTTCTTCAAAAAAATGTTTTCTCCAGGTTTGGTACTCCTAGAGCAATTATTAGTGATGAAGGCGCACATTTTTGCAATAAAATCTTTGCTACAGCAATGATGAAATATAGAGTCAGACACAAGATAGCAACAACATATCACCCACAGTCCAATGGTCAGGCTGAAGTGTCCAACAGAGAAATTAAAAAGGTCTTAGAAAAAGTGGTGAACCCAACAAGGAATGATTGGTTTTTACATTTGCATGACTCTTTATGGGCCTACAGAACAGCATACAAAACCCCACTCGGCATGTCTCCTTACCGAATTGTTTATGGCAAAGCTTGTCATTTGCCCCTAGAGCTAGAGCATAAAACACACTGGGCATTGAAGAAACTAAATTGGGACATGCATGCTGCAGCAGAACAAATGAAGCTTCAACTTTGTGAGCTTGATGAATTAAGGCTGTTTTCATATGAAAATGCAAAAATTTATAAAGAGAGAACAAAACACTGGCATGACAAGCATATTTAACACAGGAAGTTTATCCCTGGTCAATTAGTGTTGCTCCACAATATAAGACTAAGATTGTTTCTGGGAAATCTCAAGTCACGATGGTTTGGCCCGTGTAAGCCATTGAAATCTTACCCTCATGGAGCTGTTGATCTTTTAGATGAACAAACGGGTCACGAATTCAAGGTTAATGGGCACAGGATTAAGCATTACATACACCCAGCAGCAGAAGGGTCAAAGGAGGTGTTATCCCTTCAAGAACCCCACTATTGAGCAAAGACAGAAGGTCAGGCTGGTGGACCTTAAATCAAGCGCTTCATGGGAGGCAGCCCATTGAGGAAACAACCACTTCAAACCAATTTTGATATCATTTGGTTTTATAGACAGCTCTTCCTCTTCACCATTTAATTTAATCTTGTTTTGCCATGTTAACTATTTATTTTTATCCTTTTTACATTATTGCATCCCTTCTTTTCGATTTAATTTAATCTATTTTATTTTAATAATTTTAGACTTAATTTTAGTTTGAAGTAAATGTGACAATTGAATTTCATATTAACAAGTGCAAGTATCTGGTGGTAGAATTCAGAGGACAAAAACCACGTGTCAGACACTTTAGTATGGATTCTGTGTCTGTTGTTGGAATAAGCAAATGGGGGCATCAGCAATAAATTTTCCCATTACAGTAAATTAAAGGTTGAAGCTTTCACTTACCGTTGGAGATGAAATCATGACAGATGGAAACCAATATCCGAAATCACAGCTTTAATTTCAATGACCGATAATTTTGGGATATGCACATTTAATTCAAATATTTTATTCCCTCAATTATCTCTAATTACTGTAGTTATCTTCAAATTACAGCCCATTATAAAAATGAGTCACTGTGCTTAGTATCTAAGCCACTATTCCCCATCTCTTTCGCAAGTCCAACTCTCCTAATTCTTAAACACTTCTTCTCTTTTGGCTTTTAGGAACAGTAGCCTAACTTTGTTACTGCTACAGCAATGCCGCGATATAAGAAAACAGCAAGCCACCTCAAAGATCCATCACGATTCCAGAGTTACCAAGCCGAAGAAAAATACGAAGAATTCATAGAGCCATGCAGGATTTTGGAAGAAAAAAATGTTTCAATTTCCAGACCAACTCATTGGAATTGTGAAAACAATTCATAATGCTGCAGCAAAGCGAGCATGGCTAGAGTTTTGTAAACACCCTCGCAATCCTGTACTGCCGATGGTAAAAGAATTTTATGCCAATTTGGTAAGCCTTGATCAGCACAACATCTGGGTAAGAAATACACTTGTTCCATTAGACTCTCGTGTTATCAATGCTTTTTATAACTTACCTGTTGAAATTACTTGTAAGTATGCTAAATTGCGTGATAAGTTAACACCGAAAAAGTGGACCACCATTTTTACAACTCTTACTATTGAAGGGGCATCATGGGTTAACAAGGAAGGGCGTGTAGTTAACAGGATAGATTTGAAACCTATTGCTAAGGTGTGGGTGAAATTTTTAAAATCTAGGCTTATTCCCACCACTCACACTACTACGGTTTCACAAGAAAGATTGGTTTTGCTATATGTCCTTGTTAGAGGGCTCCCCATAGATGTGGGTAGCATTATTGTAAAAGAAATCCGAGAGTGTGCAGCCAAAACTCACCGAACTGCTGCTTTGCTATTTCCTTCACTTGTCACCAGCATTTGTGTAGTTTCAAGTGTTCGTCTTGAAGCCAGCGATGATCATGTCAAGAATGATGGTGCTTTTACGGCACATACAATTGAAAGAGTTGCTGGCGAGAGTGCTGGAACAACCACTGAACCAGCTGCTGTAACAGGAGCACGACGAACTCTTGGCTTAGAACAGACCATCCAAGCACTCAGCACCAGTATCAATCAATGTGTGGAAGCTCAGCAAAGGGAAAATGGTCAGTTTTGAAGCTATCTACAGTACCTGGATGGACAACTACACCAATTTACTGTGTACATGAAACGCAATCATCGGAACTTTCCTGCTTCCCTGCTCCAACAATATAATTTTGACACCAGCACCACAAGTGCTCCAGCAGAAGCCAATGAAGAAGCCACTGCTTCAGATGAACCAGCAAAGCAAGTTGCAACTGAACCACCAGTAGAAGTTGACTCAGAAGATGCTAAACCATCTGACCCACTTGAGGATGAAGGTGACAAGTCTGAGATTGATAGCTCACCCTCAAAGGCATAGGATAATTCAGAGCAAGAACGTGAGGAACCACTCATCCCCACCCAGTCCAAAACTAGGAAGCAGCACATTATTCAAGAAGAGGATGAGGAAGACCTTGACGTGGAACCTCCTATTCCAGTCTTTGTAGGCAAATGAAAGGATAAGGGTAAAGAAAAAATGACAACACCTACAGCCTCTGAAGATGAAATAGAGCAAATCGATGCTGAGTTGGCTGCTGCAGCAGCTAGAGCCATGCCTACATCTGAGCAAGCCAAGCAACTACTTGAGGTAATACCTGCCATCACAGTCGAGGGCCAGGCAGCTGACGCATTGACTCAAAAGACTCCACAACCAAGTCCTAGCCAGCCTATCCGCACCAGTCCAAGACAACCCAGCAAACGAAAAGGCAGTACGTCTGCGGGTACTGCTACAGCAACCCCAGCCACAACTCCTCTCACCAGCTCTGCAGCGAAAAAGACAAAGATATTGCCAGCCACTTCTCCAAAGGCTTCACCAAAGGATAAGCTGCACAGTGCATCTAAGAAGCACTGATGACATCCCATCATGGGCTGCAGTCCCCACCATAGGGTAGTACTTTTATCTCACTAGTTTCCTTCTTGTTATGAAAAAAAAAAGATTTGGTTGTCCATTTGTGTGTTTTTATTTTGTTTGCTTGTGAGGACACGACATCTCTCAAGTTTGGGGGGGTTGTTTTCGAATGCATGTGTTTTATGTATGTGTTTATGTTTGTGTTGTGTGAAGCTCTATTGTCTGTTATTTGTGTATGGATTTGAAAACCTAATGAAGATAAATTGAGTGCTATTCAATATTTATGAGAATGCCAAGTAGAGATAGTTATAGATAGAAGTGAAATTTTGTCCCAACACTCAGCCTTTGATTGAGTTGTATGAGACTGCTAGAGCGAAACCAAAAGAATAGAAAATATCTAAAGTTTAAAGGGAAAATCATGTTGATTGACTGTGATATTTATAAAATAAAACTCTGCTCCAATGGTTTAAGTTGATGAGTAACCAGATATGAGTATGCACCCCATATGCAGAAATGTGTAAAAAAGTAGCGAGAATTATGAGCAGTGCTGTAGCATATATATTAAAAAAAAAAGTCCTCTGTCTAAGGCATTGAGTAGCCAAGTCTGTTCATGATCCCCATGTTCAGCCTTGAGTCAAAGATATCTCCAGATAAGATTATACTACAGATATTACTGCAGCAACTCTGATCTGGGCATGGCTTGAGTAATTAGGTGTCATCATTACAAGTGATTCACATTCATATGAAAAATAAATGTTACAGTGAGGAGGTTGATTATCCCCCAGGTTATCAATGTTAAAGCTATCACAGTTTGAATTTGTGAAATTTATGCTATCCCTTGTAAGAATAAAGTATATCATTGCTGAAATTTCTGCAGCCCTTTGGTAATGTTACAGCATATCTGGAATTCAATCACAAAGGCAGCACACACACAATATGGACAGAAAGAAGCTTAAGTCTAGAACTAATTTACTATGGGCATTTTGTATGATTGGGATTGTGATATGAAGGTGGAAGAATCTTTGCAAATTTAATAAAAGAGCTGAAGTTGTGTGCATGTTTGTTTGCGGGAAATGTTAGTGTGTGTCATTACTTGAGGACAAGTAATAATTTAAGTTTGGGGGTGTGATAACTCTAGGAAATGAGAGTTATTACATCTATTCTTGACTTGAATAAAGGTCATTTAGAAAGCAAATAATGTGTTTTGATTACATTTTAGTGAACTTTTGCATAAACATTCATTTTAGTTGAGTCTTAACAAGTTTTGATTGAATCATAGTAATTTGTGCTAAAAACAGGTTTTAATTTTTAGGTTTTAAACTCATGAAAAGATGCGGAGACATTAGATGAGAAAGAGGAGGAAAGAAGATGGTCACAAAAGAAGGAAAGCACAATCGAAAATAATACAAGTGCTGTTGCAGATGTTAGAGCAACCAATGCTACAGCAATCTGGGAGCAACGCGGGAGAAAATATAGGCTCGGGTCAGCAATTAAATTACAATATGCATGTTTCCTAATTTAAACATAGGCACGCGCATAGGCGTTGGTTTGGAAAACCTAATTTGCAAATATATAAAGGAAACACGCACCACATAGAAGAGTAGAGGAATTATCATCTAAAAACAATTACAAAGGCAAGAAGAAGAAGAAGATCAAGATTAAGGAGTGCTGTTCGGCATTGTTGAAGAACCGAGGAGGATCCTTAGACTTTCATCGTGCTCAATTCATATTATTTTTCTTCCTTTGATTGATTGGATGTATTCTGCGATCAATATATTTATGTTTACTTTTCTAATTCAGAATATGAACTAAATTTACTTGTAGTTGAGTGACAAATAATCCAATGAGTTCTTGACTGTTCTTATATGATGTTATGATAATGCTATAGCATTATACTCTAATAGTTTTTATGACATAATTGTTATTTTGGTTGACCACCCATTTAATAGTTTCAGTTAAGATAGAGCAGTAAAAGGGCATGTCTTAGCGGACATTATTAGAATATTACTTGTTCTTAAGTTGAGTTTTCTGGATTAGGTTATCTTAAATCCCATAAGGGCAATGCTTGAAATTAAGATTTGTGATATCCTAGACATAGGTGTTCACCTTGTAGGGTAGAGAGATTAAAGATCATAAAGCCATACATTAAATTTATGAGCAGCTGGTCATTGTTAGTAGATTTAAAGGTATGAGATTTCCAACATGCGATAGCTGCGGATGCAGATTTGTTCTACCCAGTGCTGCAACACTTATTATAACAACTGGTGCTAATTCGATAATCAACAGTGACCCCATTAGGAGAGTTTGATTATTCAACTACTATATTTTCAATTGAACCTTGGACACATTTAATTAAGTTTATTTTATTACGATGTTGTTTTATTTCCATCTCTCACAATTATTAGTTACGATAGAATTATTTGGCAATTGTTTGTTTCGGTCTTTAGTTGACGTGCATTATTGTGATTTCTTTAGCATTTTGAGTAACATCAATCCCTGTGGAGACGATCTTGAACACTCATCACTTTATTACTTATTGTGTATACTTGCACATTGGCATTGATAATAATTGATTATATAAATCAACCAACAAGTTTTTGACGCCGTTGCCGGGGATTGATTGTTTATTTTTAAAGTGTGAAGTAAATTGTGATAGCACTAAACTAAACTTGATTCATTCTATTGATTGGCAAATTAGTACGTGCATGCGCAAAGTAGCTAGCAGCTAATTGGATGTGACAAGCGGCTAACCAAATTTTGGGCAGTAAGTTACTGGAATGAAAGCGGCTATCCAGATTTCAAAAGCAGCTAACCGGATTTCAAAAGCGGCGAACCGAATATGAAAAGCGACATGCCGAATATTGTGAAATTCAAATTTTTGTTGTAATGGTAACATAAAAGCGGCTAACCGGATTCCATAAACGGTAAGCTGGTTATGACTATAAAGTGAATAACGGCTAGTTTTTTAGCTCAAACTATAAAAACTCAAATCCAATTTATTTTCAATCTTTCTAGCAAGCAAAAACAAAAAGCACACATCATATCTTGAGCTCTCAATTTGTAAATCATTATTTATTGAATCATCTTTGTTCTTCATTTTGTTCATCTATTCTTTAATAAAGTTTATTTTGTTGTAATTTTCATTTCTTCATCTTAATTATAAGTGTTTGAGTGTGTGAGACACTTGAGTGAAGAGATTGAGAGATAATCTCTTTGTTGTAAAGGTTCATTGACATCTCAAAGTCAATTGTAAGCATTTAAAGCCTTGGAAGGCTTAGATTAACAAATCCTCAAGCTTGGATCGCTTGGAGGCGTGGACGTACGCGGGGATTGCCGAGCCACGTAAAAATTCATGTGTTTGTTTCTCTTCTCTCTTACTCATTTGTTATTGTGCTTTTATTGAACTTATTGCTTTCGAATTTATTAAGGCGTTAGATTGGATTGTTGTGTGATTTTGTTAGGACAATTTTTAAAATACCAATTCATCCCCCCTCTTGGGTTGCATACTTGTATTTCATTTATAACCAGTCTAGTCCATCAATTATACCAACATAGGATCAAAGTGGTGTTTGTCACAACTATCGTAACTCAACTCATCAATGGTCACTTTGCCAATACAATTAAATGACATAGATCATGATGTAGATGTATAACATGGAAATTTCATGCAATGTGATCTTAATATGCCTATTTTCAACTGGTCTATTATAAACCTTAATGAGATCAAATCATATTAAAATCAAAATGTGAATAAACCAAAACTTTATTTCTATAGAAAATAACCTTAAATATCTATAAACTAAAAAAAGTCTATATTATAACAGTAACTAAAATCACAAACTCCCATTAAAATTAGATATTGTTAACATTTATATTTCATAATGTTGATTTTGATGATAACAAACAAGATTAAGAATGATTAATCTTTTAAGCTCAAATTATTTTTTATACATTTTAAATGAATCATTATTCTCAAATTGTAAGGTTTTATATTTAATGGAAAAATGATTTTATGAAATTAGTTGTTTTTCAAGTTTATGATTTAATTGAAAGAGTTTTGAAAACTTTGAAATCAACAAGTATTGCTTGAAATTTTGGAAAAAGACTTATTTGAAAAGTTTCATAGCATTTTGGGTCTTATCATAATTTTAGAAAGTTTTTAGAATAGTAAGCATTATTTAGAGATTATGAAATTGAACCTATTTACAAAACAATATAACTTTTTGGGCCATAATACAGTTTTATAAAATCTTAGGGTCCAACTGTAATTTTAGAAAACAGTGCACTGTACCGGTTACTGTAGCAAGCGGCTAACCGAATGTGACAAACGGCTAGCCGGATTTTGGGCAATAAGCTTCTGGAATGAAAGTCGCTAACCGGATTTCAAAAGCGGCTAACCAGATATGAAAAGCGGCATGCCGGATATTCTGAAATTCAAATTTTTGCTGTAACGGTAACATAAAAGCGGCTAACCGAATTCCATAAACAGTAAGCTGGTTATCACCAAAATGTGCATAACGGCTAGTTTTTTAGTTCAAACAATATAAACTCAAATCCAATTCATTTTTTGTAATCTTGGCAGGCATAAACAAGTGCACACAACATATATTGAGCTTCAATTTTGCAAATCATCATAGATTAAGTTTTCATTGGGCTATCATTTGTATATTCACTTTAAAAGAAAGTTGTTTGTTGTAATTTTTATTTATCATCAAATTGTGAGTGTACAAGTGTGAGAAACACTTGGGGTGAAGAGATTGGGGAGATAATCTCTTGATTGTAAAGGTTCATTGACACCTTGAAAGTCAATTGTAAAACTTGAAGCCTTAGGAGGTTTGGTTAGTGAAATCTTCAAGCCGGGTGAGCTTGAAAGCGTGGACGTAGGTGGGGATTGCCGAACCACGTAAAAATCATTGTGTTGGTTTTCTCTTCCCTTACTCTTTTATTATTGTGGTTTATTAAATTTATTGTTTTCAATTCCATAAAGACATTAGATTGAATTGTTGTGTGGTTTGCTTAGCTTAATTTTAAAAATTCCAATTCACCCCTCCTCTTGGGTTGCCTAGTTAGTATTTCATTTGGTATCAGAGCGAGGTGCTTTTGTGTAGACTTAACCGTCTAGAGTTAAAGATCAATAGCAACCCAAATTAGCTCAACCTTCATGGAAAGCCAATCCACCACTAGACCTCCATTTTTTTATGGTAATGACTATCCTTATTGAAAAACTAGGATTATAGTGTTTTTACAAGCCTTAGATTATGAAATATGGGAAATAGTTTGTGATAGTTCATTCATTCCTAGGAAGAATGCTTTAAGTGAGTCGAATAGGAAAAATATGTTTTTAAATTCCAAGGTTAATGCTTTATTTTGTGCCTTAAATAAAAAGGAATTTTATAGAGTTTCAAATTATTCTAATGCTTATGAAATTTGGAGAAAACTTGAAGTTCTGTATGAAGAGACTAAAAATGAGGAGGAATCTTATTAAGTGTCAAATTTGGAACTTATGGTAATTAGAGATGAATCGGATGATGAACTTGATGAGGTAAGTGATCTTCCTACATATGATGAATTACATGACGCTTTTAAAGAATTACATGATGAGTGGATGAAAATTGGTCAAAAGAATACATGTCTTAAAACAAAAGTTGTAGAGCTCACAAATAAAAATGAATTTCTAAGTGCAAAGATTGCATGCTTAGAATTAGAGGATAAAACACTGCATGACAAAGTTGCATTATTAAATGAGAAACCTAGCACTTCACACAAGTATCTAGAATCACATGTAGATGACTTGAAAAATAAAAAAGATGCCATGCAAAAATGCAATGTTTCATTAAATGAAAGAATTAAAGGACTAGATTTAGATAATAAAATGTTGCATGATAAAATTGTTTCATTAAAAGGTAAACAAAGCATTTTGTATGAACATGAAAGATCACATGTTGATGAATTGATGAAAGAAAATGAAGTGCTTAAGAAAAAGAGTAATGAGCTCCATGAAATTGTGTTAAAATTCACAAGTGGTCAAAAGAACTTAGAAAAATTACTAAACACTCAAAAATATGTGATGATAAAGGAGGACTTGGGTATAAGCCTTACTTGAAACAAAAATATTATAAGAATTATTTTGTTAAGGCTACCTCCACAAGTGATCATAAAATTATTAGTCATTATTGTAATGGAAATGGTCATATGAGTTTTAGATGTCCAGTTACGAGAAATGTATATTATAGAGTCAAATTTATTTGGGTTCCAAAATGAACTAAATTTAACGCTCAAGAACCCAAGAGTATTTGGGTACCAAAGGGCACAACGTGAATGTTTTCTTTGTAAGTACCACAATCAAGGGATGGCGGAGAGTTCCATGATGAAAGCTTATGAGGATAATCACTTGATCATTGTCTAAGCAAAAATGATGAGACAAGATGATTTAATTATTTTGGTAACAATTAATGCCTTATTGATTATAAGTGATAGTCTTTTAATCTTAGTAAGTATTTCATATCTTATCATAACATTAAGTGCATTAACATGATGTGAATAAGCTTATTGTTGGGTAGTTTTATAATCAAATGCTATTGGTGTCAATGTGCAAGTGTACAAAATAAGTAATAAATTGATGAGTATTCAAGATCGTCTCCACAGGGATTGATGTTACTTGAAATGTTGTAGCAATCACAATAGTGCAAACTAATTTAAATCCGATGTTAACAAACGTAAAATATGTCCTATCGTAATTAATGATTGTGAGAGAATAAAGTAAAACAATATCGTAATGAAATAAACTAAACTAAATGTGTCTAAGATCCAATTGAGACTATGGTAGTTGAATTATCAAACTCTCCTTATGGGCTGACTGTTTTTCATTAAGTTAACTCCAATTGTTACGACAAGTGTTGCAGCACTGGGCGGAATTAATCTGCATCCTCAGCTGTCGCATATTGGAACTCTCATACCTTTAAATACACTAGCAATGACCAGTTGCTAATCTACTCATGATATGGCTTTATGACCATTTTTATCTTTCCACTGTACAAGGTGAGCACCTATGTCTAGTGTATCACAAATCTTAACTTCAAGTATTGCCCTTATGGGATTCAAGATAACTTAATCCAGGAAACTTAACTTAAAATCAAGTAATACTCTAATAATATCTGCTAAGACATGCCCTTTTGCTGCTCTATCTTAACTGAAACTATTAAATGGGTGGTCAACCGAAATAACAGTTATATTAATAATAGTTACTAGAGTAAAATGCTACAGCAATGACATAACAACACATAAGAATAGTTAAGAACCCATTGGATTGTTTGTCACTCAACTACAAGCAAATCTAGTTCATATTCTGAATAAGAAAAACAAACATAAATATGTTGTTCACGGGATACATTAGAACAATCAAAGGAAGAAGATAAATATAAGTTGAGCACGGTGAAAGACAAATCCAAATAATTCTGCAAGATTCCTCAATGTTGCCGAAACAGCACTTTTCAATTCCGATGTTCTTCTCCTTTCCTTTCTAATGATTTTTAATGATAATTCCCTTGCCGCCTTTCTATGTGGTGCACGCCTCTCTTTTATACTGAAAACTAGGGTAAACAAAAGTCCATAGGCGTGCATGAGTTAAATTAGGAAACATACAAATCGCGATTCTACAGCTGACCCGTGCCTAAGTTTTCTCCCGCATTGCTCCCAGATTGCTACAACACTGGTTGCTCTAACCTCTGCTACAATATGGCATTATTCCCGATTGTGCTTTACTTCTTTTGCGGCCATCTTCTTTCCTCTTCTTGCTCATCCATTGTCTCACCATCCCCTCATGAATTAAGACTTTCTGAAAACCTACAGTTAAGCTCCTGTTTTTAGCACAAATTACTTTGATTCAAACAAAACTTATTAAGACTCAAATAAAATGAATATTTATGCAAAATGTAATAAAAATACCTTATTTGTTCTCTAAGTGATCTTGATTTAACTCTAGAATTGATGTAATAACTCTCATTTCCTAAAGTTATCACACCCCCAAACTTAAACCATTACTTGTCCTTAAGTAATGACAACATACTAACACTTCACGCAAACAATCATGCAACACAACTTTAGCTCTTTTATCAAATTTGCAAGGATTCTTCCACCTTCAGATCACAATCTCAATCATGCAAAATGACCATAGTAAAGCAGTTCTAGACTTAAGCTTCTTTCTATCCATAGTGTGTGTGTGCTACTTTGATTGAATTCCAGAGATGCTATAACATCACCAAGAGACTGCATGAAATTCAGCAGTGACAACATTTTATTCGTATATGGGGTAGCATAAATTTCACATACTCAAACTGTGATGATTTTAAGATTGAAAAACTGGAGAGTATTCAACCTCCTCACTACAACATTTATCTTTCATGTGAATGTCAATCAATTGTAATGATGACACACAATTACTTAAGCCATGCCCAGATCAGAGTTACTGCAGCAATATCTGTACTATAATCTTATCTAGAGATATCCTTTACTCAAGGCTGAACATGGGGCTCATGAACAGATCTGGCTACTCAATGTCTTAGACAGAGGACTTTTTTTTCTTCTTTTTTTTAATGCTACAGCATTGCTCATAACTCTCGCTACTTTTGAACACAATTCTGCATATGGGGTACATACTCAGATCTGGTTACTCAACAACTTGAGCCATTGGAACAGAGTTTATTTCATAGATATCACAACCGATCAAACTTGCTTCTCCCCCCAAACTTAAGATCTTTTCTATTCTTTTGGCTCTGCTCTAGCAGTCTCATACAATTCAACCAAAGTCTAAGTATCGAGACATAATTTCACTCCCATCCATAACTATCTCTACTTGGCATTCTCATAAATACTGAATAACACTCAATTTATCTTCATTAGGTTTTCAAATTCATATACAAATATTAGATAACAGAGCTTCCCACAACACACAACACAAACATAAACACATGCATTCGGAAACACAACCCCCCCCAAACTTGAGAATTGTTATGTCCTCACAAGCAGACATAACAAAGGCACACGAGTTGATAAGGACATGGAAGACATTAGAAAATACCACACAAATTGAAAAATATACTGAAAAAAGGTTTTTTTTTATCACAAAGTAAATTAACTAGCAAGGAAGGAATATTTTCCTGTAGTTGGAACTGCTGCACATGACGGGATGATATCAGCGTTTCTTGGATGCACTGCGCAGCTTATCCTTTGGTGAAACTTGTGGGGAAGTAGCTGGCATGTCTTTATCTTTTTCGTCACTAGGCTGGCGAGAGGAGTCGCGGCTGGGGTAGGTTGCGTGGTTGACACCGATTTGGTCTGTTTTGGTTGTGGCGAGGCTGTTGTAACAGTGCCTCTAGATGTACTACCCTTTCTTTTGTTGGATTGTCGTGGACTAGTACGAGCAGGTTGACGAGGAGTTTGTTGTGGAGGAGTTGGAGTTGATGCATCGATTGTCTGGCCTTCAGCTGTGATGGCGGCAATGATATCTAGTAGCTGCTTGGCTTCTGTAGGTGTCGGCGTGACTCTGGTTGCTGCAACAGCCAGCTCTGCATCGACTTGCTCCATTTCATCTTCAGAGGCTAGAGGTGTTGTTATTTTTGCCTTACCCTTGCCCTTGCCCTTGCCCTTGCCTGCAAGGACTGGAATGAAAGGTTCCTCTTCAGGGTCGTCATCTTCCTCTTCTTGATCAGATGGTTCAGCATCTTCTGATTCTACCTCTGCTTGTGGTTCGACTGCAGTTTCTTCTTTTGGTTCATTTGTGGCAGTGGCTCCTTCACTGGCTTCTGCTGGAGCATTTGTGGTGTTGGTGTCAAAATTGTACTGCTAGAGCAATGAATCAGGGAAGTTCCGATGATTGCGTTTCATGTACAGTGCAAATTGGTGTAGTTGGTTGTCCAGGTGCTGTAGATAGCTCCAAAATCGATCGTTTTCCCTCTGTTGAGCTTCAGCACATTGAGTTATACTGGTGTTGAGCGCCTGAATTGTTCTAAACCAATAGCTCATCTTGCTCCTGTTACAGTAGTTAGTTCAGTTGTTATTCCAGCACTCTCATCAGCAACTCTCTCAATGGTACGTGCCGTAAAGGCACCATCATTCTTGACATAGTCATTTCTCGCGTCAATACGAACACCCGATACTACACAGATGCTGGTGATGAGTAAAGGAAATAACAAGGCAGTAGTTTTGTGATTCTTAACTGCACAATCCCTGATTTCTTTTTCGATGATGCTACCTACATCTATGGGAAGCCCTCGAATAATGATATATAACAAGACCAACCTTTCTTGTGAGACCGTAGTAGTGTGAGTGGTTGGCATAAGCCTAGATTTCAGAAATTTCACTCACACCTTAACAATAGGTTTCAAATATATCCTATTAACTACAGGTCATTCCTCGTTAGCCCATGATGCCCCTTCAATTGTAAGAGTTGTGAAAATAATGTTCCATTTTTTTGGGGTCAATTTATCAAGCAATTTGGCATACTCACAATTAATTTCAACAGGTAAATTATAAAAAGCATTTATAACGTGGGAGTCTAATGGAAGCAGTGTGTTTCTTACCCAGATGTTGTGCTGATCAGGGCTTCCCAAATTGGCATAAAATTCCTTAACTACTAGTAGCACAGGATCTTGAGGGTGGTTGCAAAACTCCAACCATCCACGCTTTGCTGCAGCATTGTGTATTGTTTGCACAATTTCGGTGAGTTGTTCTGGAAATTGAAACTATTTTTCTTCTAGAATCTTACGCAGCTCTATGAATTCTTCATATTTTTCTTCGGCATGGTAACTCTGGAAGCGTGAAGGATCTTTGAGGCGACTGGTTGTTTTCTTATACCTTGGCATTACTATAGCAGTAACAATTTGAGGCTAATGTCCCTGAGAGTAAAATGAGAAGAAGAGGTTAAGAATTATGAGAGTTGTACTTGCGAAGGAGATGGGGAATAGTGTTGTAGGTCACTACGCACAGTGACTCCCTTTTATAGTGGACTTTAATTGAAGATAAATCTGGTAACTAAAGATAAATGAGGGAAGAAAATATTTTGAATTTAATGTGTATATCCCTAAAACATAGGCCAGCGAAATTAATGCATTAATTTTGGAGATTTTTTTTTTCGCAATTGCTATCCAAATCCATGTCGCCATCTGTCATGATTTATCTCCAACGGTAAGTGAGAGGCTCTAATTTTTAATTTACTGTAACGGTAATATTGGGTGCTGCAGCACCCATTTGCTTGCTTTAGCAACGATTACATACTTCTCTCCAATGCCCTCTGACACGTGGCTTGCCTCTGCACTCTGTCACTATACAACCCCACTGGTTAAAATGGAAATCTAATGCCACTCATACTTACCACAAAAACTAAAACCAATTCTAAAAATATAATTAAAAATAAAAAGATCAAATGATAGCAACATTAAAAAGAATGCAATAATGTGAAAGATGACTAAGTAACTTGAATTGAAGAATAAGATTAAATAAAATGGAAGAGAGGGAGAGCCGTCAACAAAACCAAAGATGATCAAATTTGGTTTGAAGTGGCTGTCTCTATAATGGCCTGCCTCCTATTGAGCGCTTGATTTAAGGTCCTTCAGCCTGACCTTTTTTTACTGCTCAATAGCTAGGTTCTTTAAAGAGTAAAACCTCCTTTGAACAATCTACCGCTGGGTGTATTTAATACTTAACCATGTGTCCATTAACTTTGAATTCGTGACTTGTTTGTTCATCTAGAAGATCAACAGTTCCATGAGGATAAAATTTTAACAGTCTAAAAGGTCCAGACCATCGTGATTTTAGCTTCCTTGGAAATAATCTTAGTCTTGTATTGTGAAGCAGCACTAGTTGACCAAGGCTGATTTGCCTGTTTTGAATATGCTTGTCATGCCAGTGTTTTGTCCTCTTTTTATAGATTCTCGCATTTTCATATGAAAATAGCCTTAATTCATCAAGCTCGCAAAGTTGAAGCTTCATTTGCTCTGCTGCAGCATGAATATCCTAATTTAACTTCTTCAGTGCCCAGTGTGCTTTATACTCTAGCTCTAGTGGCAAATGGCAAGCCTTCCCACAAACAATTCGATAAGGAAACATGCCAAGTGGAGTTTTGTATGTTGTTCTGTATGCCCATAGAGAGTCATGTAACTGTAAAGGCCAATCCTTCCTTGTTGGGTTCACTACTTTTTCTAAGATCTTTTTAATTTCTCTGTTGGACACTTCAGCCTGACCATTAGATTGTGGGTGATATGTTGTTGCTACCTTTGTCTAACTCTATATTTTACCATAGTTGCAGTAAAGACTTTGTTGCAAAAATGAGTACCATCATCACTAATAATTGCTCTAGGAGTGCCAAACCTAGAAAAAATATTTTTCTGAACAAAAGTTACCACTGTTTTAGCATCATTGGTAGGTAATGTTGCAGCTTCTACTCACTTGGAGACATAATCCACAGCAACAAGGATATACAAGTTCCCAAAGGATAGTGGAAAAGGTCCCATGAAATCTATTCCCCATACATAAAAAACTTCCACTTTCAGAATGTTGGTCAATGGCATTTCATGTCTTTTAGTTATGTTCCCTGTCCTTTGACACCTGTCACAACATTTAACAAATTCATAAGCATCTTTAAAAATAGTAGGCCAGTAATAACCAGATTTCAGAACTTTAGCAATTGTTCTATAACCACTAAAATGCCCTCCACATGCTGCAGCATGGCATGACCCCAGTATATGGGGAATTTCTCCTTCTGAAGCACATCTTCGTATTACTTGATCTGAGCACAGCTTATATAAATATGGGTCATCCCACTGATAACTTCTAACATCATGAAGAAATTTCTTTTTCTCTTGAAACTTCAGCTCATGTGGTAGCAATCCACTTACCAGGTAGTTAGCAAAATCTGCATACCATGGCAACCCTAACTGCTGCAGCATCTGTGTTTGATGTACTACCAACAGCTGTTCATTAGGAAAAGTTTCAATGATGTCCTTTCTTGTCAATGTACTTGTATCTGCTTCCAGTTGTGATAGGTGGTCTGCTACTTGATTTTCAGTCCCCTTTCTATCTTTAATTTTCAGATCAAACTCCTGAAGCAATAAGATTCATCTGATTAACCTTGATTTGGCATCCTTCTTTGAAATTAAATATTTGATAGATGCATAGTCTGTGTACACAGTCACTTTAGTACCAACCCAGTAAGCTTTGAATTTTTCAAAAACAAATACTACTGCTAGCAACTCTTTCTCTGTAGTGGTGTAATTGATTTGAGTTTTAGTAAGAGTTTTGCTTGTATAGTATATGGAGTGGAAAACCTTATCTTTTCTTTGCCCTAATACTGCTCTCACAAAATGGTCACTGGCATCACACATCAGTTCGAATAGTAAAGTCCAGTCTGGAGATATAACTACTGGAGTAGTGATCATAGCTTTCTTTAATTCTCCAAATGCTTGAAGATAATTTTTGTCAAAGTGAAAGGGCTTGTCATGTTTCAGCAATGAGTATAATGGTTTAGCTACCTTGAAAAAATCCTTAATGAATCTTCTGTAAAAGCCAGCATCACCGAAAAAACTCCTGATACCCTTTATTGAAGTTGGAGGTGGCAGTTTATCAATTACCTCTATCTTGGCTTTGTCTACCTCAATGCCATTCTTGGATACCTTATGACCCAACATTATTCCTTCTTGCACCATGAAATGACACTTTTCTCAATTGAGTACTAAGTTAGTCATCTCACATCTTTTAAGAACTTCTTCCAAGTTGTATAAACAATCATTATATGTCTCTCCAAAAACTGAGAAGTCATCCATGAAAACTTCTAAAGTCTGCTATACCATATCAGAAAAAATAGACATCATGCATCTCTAAAAAGTTGCTAGAGCATTGCACAACCCAAAGGGCATTATTTTGAAGGCAAATGTTCCATAAGGACAGGTAAATGTAGTCTTCCCCTGATCCTCTAGAGCTATAGTAATCTGGTTATAGCCTGAATACCCATCTAAGAAATAATAGTACTGTTTTCCAACAAGTCTGTCTAACATCTGATCTATGAATGGAAGTGAGAAGTGGGAAGTGGTCTTTCCTTGTGGCTTTGTTGAGCTTCATGTAATCTATACATACTCTCCATCCAGTCACTGTCCTTGTAAAAATAAGTTCATCCCTCTCATTAGCTATTATTGTTATCCCTCCCTTCTTTGGAACACATTGAACTAGACTCGCCCACGAACTATCTGATATTGGGTATATGATTCCAGCATCCAACCATTTGATGATTTCCTTCTTCACCACTTCTTTCATAATAGGGTTCAACCTTCTCTGGTGCTCCACCGAATTGCTGTAGCAATCTTCTAACAGGATTTTATGCATGCATATTGATGGGCTTATCCCCTTGATGTCTGTCATAGTCCATTCAATTGCTCTTCTATATTTTTCAAGCAAATCTACTAGACTATGTTTTTTACCTGCATCCAAAGTAGAGGAAATGATTACAGGGAGTGTGTTGTTTTGACCAAGATAAACATATTTCAAATGTGAAGGTAATAATTTTAATTCAAGACTAGGAGGTGATTCAATAGATGGTAAAGTTATTTTTACTTCCCTGTCTGAAAGATTCAGATGCTCAATAAACCTATTGTGTCTATCAGATTGTTTTTCTTTCATATAGTCTATCTGATTTGCTGTAACATCTTTCTCTTCTACATCCTCAAAGGTGGTGACTTTGTTGATTTCATTACTGCAGCATCTGTCCATTCTATCTGCTACAACAAAATCCACGACACTTAGGAAATTGAAATCTTCTACTTCATCAGGACTCCTCATAGCCTCTAGTACATTAAATGTGACTTGTTGATCATTTACTCTCATGGTGAGCTCTCATTTCTACACATCTATCAGAGTCTTTCCAGTTGCTAGAAAAGGTCTTCCAAGTATAATAGACACCTCTTTGTCAGCTTCGAAGTCTAGTACAATGAAGTCTACTATGAAGATGAATTTGTCCACCTTCACTAGTACATCCTCAATTTTTCCTTCTGGGTATACATGAGATCTGTCAGCTAATTGCAGAGTGACTGTTGTTGGTCTGCATTCCCCTACTCCCAGCTGCTTAAATACAGACAATGACATCAAATTAATACTAGCTCCCAAGTCACAAAGTGCTCTGCCAGCATACCTAGTTCCTATAGAGTAGGGTATTGTAAAACTTCTTGGATTTTTTCATTTTTGTAGGAATATTACTTTGGAGCATATGACTGCTTTCCTGTGTTAAAGCAATAGTTTCAAACTCTCCCAGCCTTCTTTTTCGTGCCAAGATGTCTTTTAGAATTTTCACATAATTTGACATTTACTCCAAAGCTTCCACAAAAGGTATATTTATGTGTAATTACTTCAGCATTTCTAGGAATTTGCTAAACTGCTTATCTTGTTTTTGCTTCTAGAACCTCTGTGGGAAATGTGGTAGATGTCTAAACTGCTAGGTAGCTTCAGGAGGTACCAAACTTTATTTGTTTGGTTTGGTGTAGGTCGTGGCTACTGGTGTTGCAACTTCTTTTGCAACATGTTCTGGTTGAATTCCCTCTGCATTTGCTGTAGCTTGGCCCATGTAACCAGTTTCTTGATGGTTGAGTTGTTGTAACATGCTTCCATCTTGAGGTGGTTTTTGTGAGGAATCAAATTTCTTACTCTTGTTAGTCACATCAATTAGGATGTTAACATTTTTTCCAGATCTCAAATTAATTGCTTTACAATGTTCTTTGCCCTCTCTCGTAGGGTCTTCTGTATTGCTAGGTAAACTTCCTTGAGGCCTGCTACTCCTTGCTGTGGCAAGTTGTCCCATTTGATTTTCCAGGTTCCTCAAGGATACAGCTTGACTCTGCACAATTGCTTCATTTTTTGTAATGTATTCCTTAATCAATGCTTCCAGTGAAGTGATTGGATCCTGACTGATATGTTTTTGCCCCTCACTCTGCTGATGAAAACCAGATAGTTGAGTTGTCCTATTTTGTCCATTTACTACTGGGGCATTTCGATTCTGGCTGCTCCATGAGAAATTTTGGGTGTTATTTCCATCCAGGGTTGTAAGTATTTAAATATGGGTTGTTTTGAGGCTGTCAATTCAAATTACCCACATAGTTTACTGATGCTGGATTTTCAGGACAATTATTAAAGTCATGTCCTTCACTACAATATACACAAGAAAGTTCAACAACTTGCTTCACTATTGCTGGAGCAGATGTCATGGCCTTTACCATGTTAGTCAATGAGGGTACTTGTGCCAATAAGGCTATAATTGCATCTATATTATGTACCCCTGCTGGTTATCTGGTTGATGGCCACTGATAATTATTATTGGCAATTCTCTCCAGAATTTCATAAGCTTCAGTGTAAGATTTGGATAACAGGGCTCCATTTGCTGAAGCATCCACCATTAACCTTGTACTCTAATTCAACCCATTGTAGAAAGTTTCCAATTGAATGCAACAAGGAATGCCATGATGAGGACACTTTCTAAGCAGTTCTTTGAATATTTCCCAAGCTAGTGTGAAGTTGATGGAAAGAAGTAATCTAATTCCGCAACTTTGCACTTTTTGTCGGTGGGAAATGTTTCATTAGGAATTTATCAGCCAACTCATTCCATGTAGTGATGGAATCAGATATTAACGAATTTAACCATGCTCTTACTCGATCTCTTAAGGAATAAGGAAAAAGCCTCAGTCTTAAAGCATCTTGTGTTGCTCCAGCAATCTTGAAAGCATCACTCACTTCCAAGAACAATTTAAGATGGAGATGAGGATCTTCATTTGGCAATCCATTGAATTGACCAACTGTTTGCAATATTTGAAACATCACTGGCTTCAACTCAAAATTTGCAGCTTCTACTTCAGGTCTGATTATCCCAGGGTGTACAACTTGAGGAGTTAACACAACATAATCTCTAATAGCTCTGTCTCTGTCACCAGTCATGTAAATAATATTATTATTGCCTGGATGTCTCGCGTTAGCATGTTCATTCTACTCTTCTTGAATGTTGACTGGTTGTAAGGGCCCATGAGGGTTCAAATTTCCCTTATCCTGCAAATTATTCATGCTTGAAAAAGTTTTTGAATTCCTTTGTTCTCTTCGCAGTCTCCTGACAGTCCTTGCAATCTCAGGATCGAATTGGAATACCACAGATCTGTCTTTACGCATGCACGTATTGATCTGCCAATAAATAGAATGAATTAAATCAAATTTGGCGCTATCAAAATTTACTTCACACTTCAAAAATAAACAATCAATCCCTGGCAACGGCGCCAAAAACTTGTTGGGTATTTTTATAATCAAATGCTATTGGTATCAATGTGCAAGTGTACACAACAAGTAATAAAGTGATGAGTATTCAAGATCGTCTCCACAGGGATTGATGTTACTTGAAATGTTATAGCAATCACAATAGTGCAAACTAATATGTCCTATCGTAATTAATGATTGTGGGAGAATAAAGTCAAACAATACCGTAATGAAATAAACTAAACTGAATGTTTCTAAGATCCAATTGAGACTATGGTAGTTGAATTATCAAACTCTCCTTATGGGCTGACTGTTTTTCATCAAGTTGACTCCAATTGTTACGGCAAGTGGTGCAGCACTGGGCGGAATTAATCTGCATCCTCAGTTGTCGCATATTGGAACTCTCATACCTTTAAATGCACTAGTAATGACTAGTTGCTAATCTACTCATGATATGGCTTTATGACCATTTTTATCTTTCCACCCTACAAGGTGAGCACCTATGTCTAGTGTATCACAAATCTTAACTTCAAGTATTGCCCTTATGGGATTCAAGATAACTTAATCCATGAAACTTAACGTAAAATCAAGTAATACTCTAATAATATCTGCTAAGACATACCCTTTTGTTGCTCTATCTTAACTGAAACTATTAAATGGGTGGTCAACCGAAATAACAATTATATTAATAATAGCTACTAGAGTAAAATGCTACAGCAATGACATAACAACACATAAGAATAGTCAAAAACCCATTGGATTGTTTGTCACTCAACTACAAGCAAATCTAGTTCATATTCTGAATAAGAAAAAAAAACATAAATATGTTGTTCACAGGATACATTAGAACAATCAAAGGAAGAAGATAAATATAAATTGAGCACGGTGAAAGAAAAATCCAAATAATTCTGCAAGATTCCTCAATGTTGCCGAAACAGCACTTTTCAATTCCGATCTTCTTCTCCTTGCCTCTCTAATGATTTTTAATGATAATTCCCTTGCCGCCTTTCTATGTGGTGCACGCCTCTCTTTTATACTGCAAACTAGGGTAAACAAAAGTCCCTAGGTGTGCATGAGTTAAATTAAGAAACATGCAAATCGCGATTCTACAGTTGACCCGCGCCTAAGTTTTCTCCCGCATTGCTCCCAAATTGCTACAACACTAGTTGCCTAAGTTTTCTCCCGCATTGCTCCCAAATTGCTACAACACTAGTTGCTTTAACATCTGCTACAATACGGCATTATTCCCAATTGTGCTTTACTTCTTTTATGGACATTTTCTTTCCTCCTCTTGCTCATCCATTGTCTCACCATCCCCTCATGAATTAAGACTTTCTGAAAACCTACAATTAAGCTTCTGTTTTTAGCACAAATTACTTTGATTCAAATAAAACTTATTAAGACTCAAATAAAATGAATGTTTATGCAAAATGTAACCAAAATGTAATAAAAACATTTGATTTGTTCTCTAAGTGATCTTGATTTAAGTCTAGAATTGATGTAATAACTCTCATTTCCTAGAGTTATCACCTATCTTGCCTATTTATTATATTGAATGGATTATGATAAATGGATAGTAGCTTGAATTTGTGAAAGTGTACTTGTATGTTTACATTATTGAATTATCATTGTGTATAACATTGAGTGCTTTATCATGATGCATGGTTATATATATATGATGATAGTTTGTCAACTCATCATGATAGATTTGTTTGATTTTAATGATTATGTAATGCCTAAGCATGATAAATAAGTGATATGCTTTAATTCTCAATCTTTGAATGCTTACATATTTCATGATTGTGTGATGTATATGCATGATAGATGAGTTATATGTTATTTATTGTATTAGAAGTGATCATGGTGGAGAATTTTAAAAATCATGCATTTGAGAATTTTTATAATGATTTTAGCATTGAGCATCAATTTTCATCACCTAAGACTCCACAACAAAATGGAGTTGTAGAGAGAAAGAATATATCTATTCAAAAATGGCTAGGACAATATTGATTAGATCTCATCTCAATAAAACTCTCTATGAGCTTTGGAAAGATAGAAAACTCAACATTGGTTATTTCAAAGTTTTTGAATGCAAATGTTTTATTTTGAACTCAAAAGATAGTCTTGGCAAATTTGATCCAAAATTTGATGTTGGTATTTTTTTTTGGCTATTCAAACACAAGCAAAGCTTATAGAATGTATAACAAAAGAACTTTGGTTGTGGAAGAATTATTTTTGATGAGTCTAATTATTCCTCTACAGAGAAAGTTGTTGTTGATGATGATGTAGATGAAAAGCTACAAAAAGATTCATCAAATGATAGCCAAAAGAATGCACCACTTGAAAATCAAGAGGAGCAACATGAAGAAACAAATGTGGAGTAAAATAAAGGTACTTCTCAAACACTCCCCAAAGAATAGAGGTATGTTTCTTCTCACCCTAAAGACTTAATTTTGGAAGATCCATCACAATGTGTAATTACTATATCATCACTTAAAATATATGTAAGCATTTATAATAATGAATTTGATCACTTGTTCTTTAGCTCATAATGATGGCTTATCTTAATAGCTATGTTGATTTTGATGATCTATATATTGTCATTATTCTACTTATGTTTTGCTTAAGTTTTGATGTTAAAGATTATGCTTTAATGATTCCATTGTATTTGATGAAATTTGATCCTATGGAATCTATGATTGGTGAATGGATATATATCTATATATATATATTTGTGCTTTCTTGACGCATTATTAAATATGCATTATTTGCTTTAAATGATATCAAAAGGGGGAGAAATACATGATCATTAAGATCTTGGCGCATATAAGATTTTTTAAGTTATATTGAAATGTGACATTAGATCTTTGATGAGTTTAATTGTCTTGATTTCTAAAATGTGTTAGTAATTATCGAGCTTGGATATTTGATAATATATTCTTATAACTATTGCATGCTAATTTGGTAAACAAATCAAAACCACTTTGCGAAGAATAATTTTCAAAAATTCGGCATGAACTTGGGATGATGAAATTTATTAATATCTCTAATCATGTTATTAATACTATTAAAATTGATTTCTTGATGATTTTGATGATTGATGATTATGTGTGTTGCTTGATAAATTGATGGAGTTGTTGGTTTGTTATAATTGTTTAAGCTTATATGGAAGTATTTTTAATTATGTTGTGTATTTGAGTATTTGTTCATTTTTAAGGAAAGACTCTACCGAAATTTTTGCTCGCACAAAATGAGTAATATCTTCATCGAATTATTTTTTATGATCTTGTTTCGATTGCATCTATCTATCCTTTCTTTTTTAAAATGAGGGGGGAGATAAATATGATATGTTTTTGGATAAAATCATTTTGGTTCAAATTTTAAATTGGCCATATATTTAGGGGGAGCGTATAATATGATTTTGGATAATATACATTTTGAACTTTTTGTTGTCCAAAGGGGGAGACAAAATAATATATTAGTTCGATGTTGTCAAAATGAGGAGAATAATATGCACTTTGAGTATTCTTTTGATGATTGATATTTGATTATGGTAATGATTAATGATATTTTGGTGTGATGATTTGTGTATGGAGTTGGCTTGCATCATGATTTATAATAATTTAGGAGTAATATTACTAAACTTGTATTTGAGGTGATGCTTGTTGTTAAGGGGAGATTCTATCAAAATTTTTACTCGAACAACATGGGTAACAAATTTGCTACTCTTATTCTTTTCCTTTAAGTTTTCTTTTTGATGATAAAGGGAGAGAAGAATACATGTTTTTAAATTTATAAAAAAATTTGCTACTCTTTTTCTTTGCCAATTAAGTTTTCTTTTTTATGATGAAGGGGGAGAAAAATGCATGTATTTAAATTTGTTAATTTAGCTAATTGGCAAATTGTAAGAGAAGATTATATTTAGGGGGAGCAATTTTTGGAATCATTCTTCAAATAAATGAAATGTTTGTCATCATCAAAAAGGGGGAGATTGTTAACATATATGTTTCTATAATGTTGATTTTGATGATAACAAACAAGATTAAGAATGATTAATCTTTTAAGCTCAAATTATTTTTTATACATTTTAAATAAATCATTATTTTCACATTATAAATGTTTTATAATTAATGGAAAAATGATTTTATGAAATTAGTTGTTTTCAAGTTTATGATTTAATTGAAAGAGTTTTGAAAACTTTGAAATCAACAAGTATTGCTTGAAATTTTGGAGAAGGACTTATTTGAAAAATTTTATAGCCTTTTGGGTCATATCATAATTTTAGAAAGTTTTAGGAATAGCAACCATTATTTAGAGATTCTGAAATTGGACCTATTTACAAAATAATATAACTTTTTGGGCCATAATACAGTTTTATAAAGTCTTGGGGTCAAACCGGATGTGACAAATGGCTAGCCGGATGTGACAAACGACTAGCCGGATTTTGGGCAGTAAGCTTCTGGAATGAAAGCGGCTAACCGGATTTCAAAAGTGGCTAACCGGATATGAAAAGCAGCATGCCGGATATTCTGAAATTAAATTTTTACTGTAACGGTAACATAAAAGCGGCTAACTGGATTCCATAAACGGTAAGCCGGTTATCACCAAAATGTGCATAACGGTTAGTTTTTTAGTTCAAACTATATAAACTCAATTCCATTTCATTTTTGGTAATCTTGGCAAGCATAAACAAGTGCACACAACATATGTTGAGCTTCAATTTCGTAAATCATCATAGATTAAGTTTTCATTGAGCTATCATTTGTATATCCACTCTAAAAGAGAGTTGTTTGTTGTAATTTTTATTTCTCATCAAATTGTGAGTGTACAAGTGTGAGAATCACTTTGGGTGAAGAGATTGGGGAGATAATCTCTTGATTGTAAAGGTCCATTGACATCTTGGAAGTCAATTGTAAAACTTGAAGCCTTGGGAGGCTTGGTTAGTGAAATCCTCAAGCCAGGTGAGCTTGGAGGCGTGGACGTAGGCAGGGATTGCCGAACCACGTAAAATCATTGTGTTTGTTTTCTCTTCCCTTACTCTTTTATTATTGTGGTTTATTGAATTTATTGTTTTCGATTCCATTAAGACATTAGATTGAATTGATGTGTGGTTTGCTTAGCTTAATTTTTAAAATTCCAATTCACCCCCCACTCTTGGGTTGCCTAGTTAGTATTTCAGATATCCTTTAATGACATGATACTCATACGAGTAATATGCTCATGAAACATTTTAAGTGGCAATCCCTGAGTAAGATGCTCATTGAAATCAGAGTGTGAATAAACCAAAACTTTATTTCTGCAGAAAATAACCTTAGATATCTATAAACTGAAATAACTGAAAAATGTCTATATTATAAGAGTATCTAAAATCACAAATTCCCACTAAAACTGGATATCCTTCAATAACATGATACTCATACGAGAAATATGCTCATGAAACATCTTCGAGTATCATGCTCATGAAACATCTTAGGTGGCAATCCCTAAGTAATATGCTCATTAAAATCAGAGTGTGAATAAATCAAAACTTTATTTCAGCAGAAAAATAGCCTTAAATAACCATAAACTGAAAAAATTTATATATTATAAGAGTACCTAAAATCACAAACTCTCACTAAAACTGGATATCCTTTAATGACACGATACCCATACGAGTAATATGCTCATGAAACATTTTAGGTGGCAATCCCTGAGTAAGCGGATCCACAATCATGGAGTTTGTACTAATGTACTATATAGACAATTGTGCACTTTTAACTCTTTTTTTGATAACTAAGAACTTGATGTCTATATACTTCAACTTCATTGAGTTCCTGTTATCATTAAAAATACAACATTACTGACTTATTGTCTATCAAAACCACTTACTATACGCAACCCTGTGACAAAATTCCGTAGCCATATTCCGTGATTGGATGCCCGATAACATGCTATGAACTCTGTTGGCATCGTAAAAGAGGCTATAAGAGATTGTTCGGCACTCTTCCAAGAAACAACACATCCAGCTAGTAGATATATTTAACACGAAGTAGATCTCATACTATCTTGGTGTCTCACAAAATTGAAATCTATATACCCAATGATCTTAGGCTAGTCTGATTTTTGATATATGAGTTCTCTATAAGTACCGCAATACTCGTTTGGTTGCTTTCGAATGGTCTACTCCTAGATTACTTAAATACCTACCCAACATCCTAGTAACGTATGCAATATCTGGTCGCGTACAAACCTAAGCATACATCAGACTTCCTACTACTGACGCATAAGGAATTTTCTGCATTTCGTTCTTTTCAAAATTATTCTTAAGGCACTGATTAAGACTAAACCTGTCTTCCTTAGCCACAGTGGCATCACCTAGTTTATAATCTTGCATGCTATATCTCTTGAGAATCGTTTCAATATATCTCTTTTGTAATAATCTAAGAATACCCAAGGGGCGATCCCAAGGTATCTATATGCCTAATACAAAATAGGCATCCTTAGACCTTTCATTTCAAAATTTTTAGTAATAATAAAATACAAAAATTGATTGACTACTGTTGGAATCTCTTGTTACGAATGATTTTAATTACTTTGGCATAGATAAGACATTGAAAATATGAGATGGACATAATATCTAGATAGCTGTCTCCTTATTTCTAGTATTCAAGGGCCAAGTAAACCATAGAAACATTTTTCCAATAAATCTATAAATTTATTTATATTGATATGTTTCTATCCTAAACCTTCTACAACAAATTTGACTCAAGCAAACCCAACTTCCCTCCCCACACCCACAGGTCAAAGGTTATAGCATATCAGTTTTGGGTCTTTTTCGCCATACCCTCTCGGCCTGCCCTGAAATTTTTTAAAAGGCCTTAACATGCACCTTCCCACGGGCAGCGTGAGACTGCTCGAAAAGACAAGAGCCATTTCAGAGATTGAGAGTAGTTTCGACGGAATGTTTTTTAAAATTCCAAGAAAAATCGGTCTTTTTTACCTAATTTCGGAATAAATTCCCGAAATCCTATCAAAGCCTCCCAGTGGCGGTGGGGCAGGGCCTTGGGGCACCCCTGGTGGCCCAAAGGATATCCCGCGGCAGAAAAAATGGATCACATAAGGGGAAACCCAACTTTCCTCCCCACCCCTACATGCCAAAGGCTATAGCACACCGGTTTTAAGGTTTTTTGCAATGCCCCCTGAGCCTACTGTTGGGTATAAATACTAATGATATTAGTGTCAATGTGCAAGTGTACAGAACAAGTAATAAAGTGATGAGTATTCAAGATCGTCTCCACAGAGATTGATGTTATCAGATTTCTTACAGCAATCTTAACAGTGCAGATTTTATGCTAAATTAAAATAAAATAATTAATGAAACTAATATACTAATTAAAATAAAAACGTAATAAATAAAATGCAACAAAGTAAATTATCACGTCAATTTCAAGGATAAAGCCAATGGGAATATAGAGTAGTTGAGTAAATAAACTCTCTTAATAGTTTTGACTATTTTCTAGTGGCTGGCTCGGTTGTTGCAGCATCTACTACAACACTAGGCAGAATTATTATGTATCCTCAGCCATCGCATGTTGGGTATCTTATATCTATATGCAACTTAACACTGATCAGTTATTATGCCAATATAAAATATAGCATTACACGCTTAGGTTCTATTTACCCTAGAAGGTGAATCCTTATGTCTAGTTCATCACTAACCTTAAATCAAGTATGGCCCTTTTAGGACTCAAGTAAAATTCAATCCGAGAAACCCCATTTAAGATCAAGTATTGCTTTGATATGTTCCACTAATATAGGCCCTTTTGCGGCTCTCTCCTAACTTGTATCATTAAATGGGTGATCAACCGAAATAATGAATAAAAATAAATACTATCAAAACAAATTGCTACAGCAAACATGCAGCAACACATATTTTCATTCAATAAACCATCAAGATTGTTTATCACTCAACTATAAATAAATTTAGTTCATGATTTGCAAAAGAAAAATAAAGAATAAAGTTTCGGCTATGAAACACATCCCCATGAATAAAAAGTAAACAAGAAAACAAGAGAAGAATAAGAATGACTAAGTTCTTGATTTATTTCTGCAAATTTTCCTCTTGTACAACCTTCAATCTCTCTCTTGAATCATGTTTTTCTTTTGTTTCTTTGTATTTTTCTCCTTGGATCACGGCTCTCCTCATTCCTTATGATGTGTGCTTCTTTTATAGTTGAAAATTAGGGTAAACGGAAGCCTAGGGCGCGCATAAGTTAGATTAGGAAACTGCAGATTGCAATTCTGCAAGTATCCCGCGCAGAATTTTCTATGTTGTTGTTCTAGGATTGCTACAGCAATAAATACAACAACTGCAATGTTCTATATTTGTTTCAATTCTTTTGTAGCTAAGTTCTTCCCCATTTTTGCAAGCCTATTGCATAAGCATTCCTTCCATGAATTATAAGCTTCTGGAAACCTACAATTATGCACATAATTTGAGCACGAATTACTTTAAATTAAGCAAAACTTATTAAGACTAAACTAAAATGAATGTTTATGCAAAATGTAACAAAAATGCAATAGAACCACATCAATTACTCTCAAAGTAGTATTGATTTAAGTCTAAAAGTGTCATGATAACTCTCATGTCATAGAGTTATCGCCTACCAAGGAATTTTGAAACAGGCTTCGGCACACACCTTTCCATGGGTGACTCGAGGCCACTTCAAAAGATGGGAGCCATTTCGAAGACCCAGAGTGGTTTTGGAGGAATTTTTTTAAAAATTCCAACAAAAATCTGTCTTTTCTACCTAATTTTGAAATAAATCCCAAAAACTATCAGAGCCTCTCGGCAGCGGTGGGGCAGGGCCTTAGGGCAACCCTAGGGGCCCAAGGGACATCACGCGGGAGAAAAACGGGGTTCACATAGGGGGAGAAATCAACTTCTCTCCCCACCCCCACAAGCCAAAGGCTATAGCACACCAGTTTTAGGCCTTTTTTTCCATGCCCCTGGGCCTGCCTTGGAATTTTAGAATGGGCCTCTGCACAACCCTTCCTGTGGGCGGCGAGGCAGCTAGAAAAATATGGGAGGTGTTTCGAAGTTCCGGAGTGGTTTCGGTAGAATGTTTTCAAACATTTCAAGAGAAATTAGTCTTTTCTACCTAATTTTGGAATAAATTCTCGAAACACTATCAAAGCCTCCCTACGGCCCCATTCTTTTCCCGCACGACATCCCTTAGGCCGCCCGGGGTGCCCCTAGGCCCTGCTCCACCGCCTCAGGGAGGCTTTGATAGTTCTTTAGGAATTTATTCAAAAATTAGGTAGAAAATACCAATTTTTTTGGAATTATTCCATCAAAACCACTATAGGTCTCTGAAATGGCTCTCGTCTTTTTTACTGGCCTCACACCGCCTGCGAGAAGGTGCGTGTAGAGGCCAGTTTTAAAATTCAAGGGCAGGCCCATGGGGCATTGAAAAAAAGGCCCAAAACTGATGTGTTATAGCCTTTGGCCTGTGGGGGTGGGGAGGGAAGTTGATTTCCCCCCATGTGAACCTTGTTTTTCTCCCATACGACGTCCCTTGCACCGTCGGGGGTGCCCCAAGGCTCTGACCCACCGCCGCCGGGAGGCTCTGATAGTTTTCTAAGAATATATTCCAAAATTATGTAGAAAAGACCAATTTTTGTTGGAAATGTTTGGAAAAATTCCACCGAAACCACTCCGAGTCTCTGAAATGGCTCTTGTCTTTTTGAGTGGCCTCGAGTTACCTGTGGGAAGGTGCGTGCAGAGGCCTGTTCCAAAATTCCTTGGTAAGCCCAGGGGCACATGGCAAAAAATGCCCTAAACCGGTGTGCTATATAGCCTTTGACCTGTGGGGGTATGGAAGGAAGTTGGGTTTCCCCCTTATGTAAACCTCGTTTTTCTCCTATGGGACATTCCTTGGGCCGCTGGGGATTCCTCATCGATATTAGGATTTAGGGTTTTAGGGTTTTTAAGATTTACATAATGATATGAATAAACTACATAAATTAGCCTAAAATATAATGAATCATTATCTAATAAGTAATCCCTTAAATTATTAAGGTAAAGGATGAATTAAATGACAAGCAAAACACACATTTTAATACAATGTATCTTATTGTGTTATATATTATAATGTATGTTTTTCTTGTTTTTCTTATTTTTTAACTTATCTCTTACTTTAATAACTTAAAAGATCCCTCATTAAAAAATTATTCCAAATATAATACCCTCATTTGGCAACGAACAAGGAGCAAGCATGAGGCCGCATCTTAAGGCTTGACAAAAATGCTTGTGCTTGAGAAATATGAATCTTGGGACTTGATGATCCTTCAATTAGAGAGCGGACAGTTACAAGGCCTAGATCGGGCTATAGTGTGACCTCGCCCAAGAAAAATTCTTTAAGAGCCATAAAGTTCTATGATTTGTAATATAAGAACATGAATATCGCTAATTTTTATTACATGCCCCAGATTCGATCTCTACTTAAATAATTGAAATGCCTTTTATACTTAAGTTACTCTCCAGATGGGATATTTAAATTCAATATTAAAGGAGTAAATTACCATTTCAATTGAAAAAAAGCATATATTTGTTGAAGAAAATAGATGTTGGAGAATTTGACGAATAAAACACAAATTTTATTAGAAAAAAACATTACAAGAACAATTCACACATTCTCGCAAATCACTCTTAAATGTTTTGCATCTTATGTTTTCTTCTTCTTACACTTGATGCATACAATACAAATGACAATGGTATTTATAGTACTCAAAACTTAATTATAACCACACACATAAACTAAACAAATTTAATCACAATGGCTCCTTTATTCTTAATCACCACACTAATTATTATTAACCTAACTCATTCCACTTTCCCTACTTCACCAACCACACCAACCTTACCTACCACAAAAAACTTCTATGAAGTGAGCTTGGACTTCTTGAAATTGGATCAAGTTTATGATCCAACAATAAAGACACTTAGGGGTAAATGTTGTTACCATTTTAACTTACTATGAGAAATGCTATGATTTGTTCTAATTAAAAAAAAGAAAAAGAAAAAGCAGGTCAATATATTATAACATTGTCACAAGCTAGTGTTACAAAATTGCCACAATTGATGTATATATAATAATAACCTTTTCATGGTTTATTTCCTTTACAATTAAACTTGCTCCCTCTTTTTTTAATTATATCAAATTATTATGTTTTTTCACCTACTCTATTATTGAAATAAAAAAGAATTTTATATTTTATAATTTATAATTTCTATTATTATTACGTCATTAGCTAATTTGTCACATTCTTGTAAACTTTTTTTTAACATATATATTTTGCTAAGAGTAAGGTTCTTAATGTTTAATTTGTTTTTTTTTTTTTTGCTGCTTTAACTGTACCGACAGAGCACTAATACCTACAATAAAATTTAATTTAGCCAGGTCTTACTAAAAGCATGGATCCATCCCTAATTTAAACATTCAGACTTTAGCTTGAACTGGACTTGAGGCTTGAGGTTGAAGACAAATACGAGAGCATCATTATACCATAAGGCTATAATATCATAATTAAGATCTTGACACCAATAAAGTTTCTAAAAGCAAATATCTACAAGGTTTCAGGTAACTGCAAAAAGATCCCGCAAAGTGTCAGAAAACTAAGAATAAGAACACTTCCGCAAAACACAAAATACAATTTATTACTATGACAAATTGAATCAAATACATATAGGTTGAAGCTAGAGTAAAACCCTTCATCATAACAAATTTATTTTTTCATATCCGAAGTGAAGAATGTTGGAATAATTTTCAAAATAAAAAATGTGTTATTGTAAAGACATGTGTAATTAATTGTGCCTTATATAAGAAGTATTTTTTCACTTAAAGACATTCATTCATGGTAGCATTTCATTTAAAATGTTGATGGTTCAATTTAAATCATTGATTAAGATCAAATCTTGATTCAATAGCCATAAATAAAGGGATATCATAAAAGGTGACAACCTAAATGGAGGGGCACAAATATATTTATAAATAGAGAGGTCATGTTTAAGTCATTTAGACATGGAAAATAATGATCATACACTAGTCTTTTCTCTGCCCTCTATAATATATTTAGGTTTTTAACCTAAATAGCTAGTTATCTTGCTTATTAATTCAGTAGCAGCGCAGTCAATTAAATGAGCTAACTCAGGGATCATATGGGTACATACAATAGTGGATACAATAATTAGGCATGTAATTAAACTAGTCCAATTATTTAATTCCAAATCCACTCCACTAAAATATTGGAATTTACCTCCATAATTGTATGTTATCTAGGATAGTGTACTCGAATAATAATCGACACATGCCATATTGATTTCTTTCCTGCATAATCCTTTGTACCACATCGTTAATTAAATCGATATCTCAACTGTCCAATCGATTTAATTATATCTTGTTCCTTGATACTTGCTGGTTTTCTCTAATGATCATTTTCAACAAACTAAATATGTTGATACACTCTGGCCAAAGAATTCTATGATCAAGTGCCAAAAACGCATCAAGGGATGTGTTATACAAATTCTATATTGGTAATCTATAACTCTAATACTCATAATTGCTCCCACTAAGATACCATGTAATCTTGACCACAAGTGTGTGTCGTGTCCATTGGTAACTCAAATGAAATAACAATTATAATCATGAAATCATAATTAACTCAAGATTAAAATTATAAAATCAATGCCTATGAGATTTAATAAGTCTGACAGTCATTTCAAGGTTAATTAAATCTCATATGTGATCCAGCTCAATGTAGTCAAACTACATCAGTAAATTCATATATGATTAAGACAAATCATTTAATGATTTTACTACAGCCTAAACATAAATAGAGCATTCAACTCTATTTATCAATTGCGAACTAAATTTATTTAATCATAAGATAACTTGTATTTATGTCTTCTGTGAATCCATATAATAATCACATAAATACATATAATATGATTAAATGGACTTTATTCAATATATATTTATGCAATTAAAAATATTTCAAATAATTTATTAATAAAAAAATAAATTAATATGCTTTAAAAGAGCATATAATCCCAACACAATTGTTCAAATGCTAAGTTATAGTCTAGATTATCAAAAGTACAGGAATGGGTTGGTAAAATGCGTTGTAGCTAGATAAGTTGTTCAACTTCAACTACCCTCGATTATTATTTTCTTTTACTCGTTTAAAATCTAGCCAGTGATGATTGATCAAAAGTATATGGGTGGGGCGACATGTGCAGCAGAAAAAGGAGATAGGGAAAAGTTACGGTTATAATTATATGTCAGCATATGTCGGTGGTAAGGTCTAAGAAAATACACAGCCATACCTTCGATTTCTTCATTATTTTCTTTTTTAAATATATTTATAACAGTCGTTCCTTGGCTTCAACGACCACTTTCATTACCACAGAGGAAATGATGTCAAAATAAAGAAGCGTACAAAAGTGATGTGTAATAATGGATGGGTTAGATAGAAGCGTACAAAATTCATTGCACAATGTATTTGTAGTTTTGTACCAAACTTATCATTTAGTCAAAGAGTGATACCATTTAGACCCAGAAAGAAAAAAGGGTGTTATAATTGACAAGAAAAAAAAAACTGTAAGTAGGACAATAAAGTGAAAGCACAACAATAATACTTTCTTTTCTGAATCGTTTTAAAATACATCAATGAATCACTATAAATAGGCGTTAGTGGTGTTAATTAATTGCAACATCACCAAGTAAGTATAAGCCATCCGCCTTTAGAGAAAAGTCCAAGCAAAAATGGCACCAACAAATGGCTCTACCGTGGTAACTGAGTCCTGGGATATTGTTGATTTTGTCATACACAAAGGTCACGGAGTGAAGGGTCTCTCCGAAAAGGGACTCAAAAGCCTCCCAAAACAATTTCACCAACCCTTGGAAGAAAGATTCAGTGAGAAAAGAATCCTGGACCAAGTATCAATTCCTCTCATTGATATGTGAAAATGGGAGAGTCCTGAAGTCGCAAAATTCATTTGCGATGCCGCTGAGAATTGGGGATTTTTCCAGATTGTGAATCATGGTGTGGCCCTTGAAGTACTCGAGAGAGTAAAGGAAGCTACCCACAGGTTTTTCGCGTTACCAGCAGAGGAGAAGAGGAAGTACTCAAAGGAGAATTCACCAACAAAAAATGTCAGGTACGGCTCAAGCTTTGCTCCCCATGTGGAAAGGGCTCTGGAGTGGAAAGACTTTCTCAGCCTGTTTTATGTTTCTGAGGAAGAAACTTCTGCCTTTTGGCCTCTTGTTTGCAAGTAAGTGCCAATATACATACATGCATACACACACACTCTTTCATGTACTAGGATTGTATACTGAACATTATTATTTTTGCTTTTGTTCTTCCCCCCCCCTTTCGGCCCGTAGGGATGAAATGTTGGAGTACATGAGGAGTTCTGAAGTTTTCATCAAACGTTTAATGCATGTGCTAGTAAAGGGGCTAAACGTGAAACGAATTGATGAAATAAGAGAACCTATGTTGTTGGGCTCAAGAAGAGTTAACCTCAACTATTATCCTATGTGTCCCAATCCTGAACTCACAGTTGGGGTAGGCCGTCATTCAGATATTTCAACATTCACTATCCTCCTCCAGGATGACATCGGGGGACTTCACGTGCGAAAAGACAATGGTACTGGCTGGATTCATGCCGCTCCAATTAGCGGATCACTCATTATCAATATTGGTGATGCATTACAAATCATGAGCAATGGTCGAAACAAAAGTATTGAGCATTGTGTGATTGCCAATGGAAGCCAGAACAGGATTTCAGTCCCCCTTTTCGTGAACCCAAAACCTGAAGCCATACTCTGTCCTTTCCCCGAAGTGCTTGCAAATGGGGAGAAGCCACTGTATAAGCCAGTTCTGTACGCAGACTATTCCAGGCATTTCTATACCAAGGCACATGATGGGAAGAAAACTATCGACTTTGCAAAGATAAGCGACATTTGAGATGAAAATAAGTGAATGCCTAGCTAATTGTTATCTTTGTGAAAATAAAGTGCACGGTAATGAAGGTGGGATTCAGTGAATAATACCGAGGCCAGTTCTTCACTCCTGACATGGAAAAATAAATTTATTGTTACGAAGGGTTTTACTCTAGCTTCAAAGACCTATGTATTTGATTCAATATGTCATATTAATAAATTGTATTTGTGTTTTGTGGATGTATTCTTCTCGTTAGTTAATTTCCTGACAGCTTACGGAATCTTTTTGAAGTTCCTGAAACTTTATTGGTGTTGTTAGGAAATTGGTCGGTGAAGCAGACACGCAGCTAAAGTAAAATTGGTAGAAAAATAAAGAACAAGCACAAAAGAAAATACCAAAAATTACGTGGTTTGGACTTTTAGCCTACGTCCACGGGTGAAGACAGAAAGAAATATTATACTAGTAAAAAGAAGTTACAAGTATTGTAGTATTTTAGCTCACTACCCAAAACCCCAATACACCCAAACTCTCAAATCACTAAGCACACAAAATTCTTTACTCTTGCAAGAATCACTTCTCACAACTCTCAACTCTCTCTACAAAAATTGAATAAAAATGAATTAGGGAGCTCTTCCTTTTATAGCCAAAAAATGGCTATTAAATTAATATATATATGTATATATTTCAAATGTCGTTGCCAACTTCTTCTTTTTCTCCATTTGGATGGCACCATTTTCTTTGGCCGGCTGCACCATTTTCTTTGGCCGGCTTGTCAAAGCCAACTTGAATTGGCTTTGTAGCCACCGGCCTTTGACATTTCTCCCACTGGGAGATTTAATTGAAAATCAATCAATCTCCACATCATCCTTTCTACTTCGCCATAATCATATTGCCTATGTTTCTGCTAGGCCACAAGAGGATCTACTCCAGATAAACTTATCAGTATTTATCGGCTTGGTCAAAACATCTGCTAGGTTCTCTTTGGTATGGATTTTCTGCAAATCCACACTTCCATCTTCCACTACTTCACGAACAAAGTGATACTGGACTCCTATGTGCTTTGTCCTGGAATGAAAGGCTGGATTCCTTGCAATGTGCAATGCACTCTGACTGTCACAAAACACAGGAATTTTCTGTTGTTTGTGCCTGAGCTCCTCCAATAACCTTTGTATCCAAATAGCTTCCTTGCAAGCTTGTGTAGCTGCCATGTATTCTGCTTCTGTTGTAGATAAAGCCACAACGGTCTGCAGTTTCGAAACCCAGCTTACAGCTGCTCCCGCAAGTGTAAACACATAACTAGTAGTGGATTTTCTTTTATCAAGATCTCCTGCAAAATCTGAATCCACATAGCCCCTGACAGTAAACTATGATCCTCCATAACATAATGCAACATCTGAGGTTCCTCTGATATATCTCAGAATCTTCTTCACAGCTATCCAATGCTCTCTACCAAGATTCGCCATGTATCGATTGACTGCTCCCACTGCTTGTGCAATGTCCGGTCTTGTACATATCATAGCGAACATCAAACTTCCCACTGCTGATGCATACAGTACTCGAGACATCTCCTTCCTCTCCACTTCATTGCTAGGACACATACTTGAGGATAATTTGAAATTAACAAGAAGTAGGGTAGAAATTGACTTACAATCTTGCATGTTGAAGCGCCGCAAGATTTTCTTCAAATAATTCTTCTGCGAAAGCCAAATCTTCCGGTTATTTCTGTCTCGGTGAATTTGCATCCCTAGAATCTTGTTTGCTAGTCCCAAGTCCTTCATTTCAAACTCCCTAGCCAACTGTGCCTTCAATTCTTGGATTCGATCTTTTTTGGGACCTGCTACCAACATGTCATCCACATACAACAGCAAAATGATGAAATCATTATCTTCAAACCTCTTGTAATATGCACAATGGTCTGAGCTGAGTTTGTTGTATTCAAGGCTCATAATGAAGGAATCAAATCTTTTATACCAACACCTCGGCGCCTGTTTGAGACCGTATAGAGATTTGTTCAACCTGCAAACCAAGTTCTCCTTTCCTGTTTCTACAAAACCTTCTGGTTGGAGCATATATATTTCTTCTTCAAGTTCTCCATGAAGAAATGCAGTTTTCACATCTAACTGCTCTAGATGTAGGTCAAATGTGGCACACATTGCCAAGACTATTCTGACTGTTGTGAGTCGAACCATCGGCGAAAATATCTCGTTGAAGTCAATACCTTCTTTCTGAGCATATCCTTTCACCACCAATCTCGCACGATACCGCTCCACTTGGTCATTGACATCACATTTGATCTTGTAGACCCATTTATTTCCAATGGCTTTTCTTCCGTGTGGTAATGGCACAAGTTCCCATGTCTTGTTATTGTGTAGAGCTTCAATTTCTTCCTGCATTGCTGTCATCCATAAAGCAACATCTGAGCTTTCCAAAGCTTCATGGAAAGTTGATGGCTCTCCATCCTCTGTTAGAAGACAGTACGCAACATTGATCTCTGTGACATACTCTGAGTGCCACGCCGGCGGTCGTCTATCACGAGTTGACCGACGAACTTCTGGAGCCTCAACTCAACTGGTTCTTGTTCCTCGTGCTCTGGTGCTGCTTCAAAAGAATCTGAATCTTTTGGATTATTTTCGACATATACCGGCACAATCTCTGACTTTTCTTTTACAGTGCCATCATCTCCATCTTTTCTTTGGAGTTGATCTTTTACAAAAATAACATCTCTGCTGATGACGATCTTGTGGGCAGTGGGGTCCCACAGACGATACCCCTTTACTCTATCAGCATACCCCAAGAAGATACATCTTCTAGATTTTGGATCCAGCTTTGTTCTTTCTTGGGCATTGTACATCACGTACACAGGACATCCAAATGCATGTAGGTAGGAATAATCAGCTGGCTTTCCAGTCCACATCTCCATCGCTGTCTTCAGCCCAATAGCTGTAGATGGCGATCGATTTACTATATAACAAGCAGTTTTGGCTACTTCTGCCCAGAATGAATTGGATAGACCAGTAGTTCTCAACATAGCTCTTATTCTTTCTGTAAGAGTTCTGTTCATCCGCTCCGCCACTCCATTTTGTTGAGGAGTGTATGCCACCGTGAACTGCCTCTGTATACCTTCTTGCTTACAGAAAGCAAGAAACTCGCCGTCTGTATACTCTCCACCATTATCCGTCCTCAAGCACTTGATCTTTTTACCAGATTCAAGTTCCACCCGCGCTTTATATTCTTTAAACACAGGAAATACATCTAACTTTTTCTTAATTGGATACACCCAACATCTTCTGGAATAATCATCAATGAAAGTCACCATGTACTTTGCACCTCCCATGGATATATTTGGTGATTCCCAAACATCAGAATGAATCAAGTCTAGAATGCATTTACTTCTAACAATAGATCTATTGAATTTTAATCTATGCTGCTTACTTATAACACAATGCTCGCAAAATGGTAAACTTACCAATTTGAGCCCCGGAAGTAATTTTCGCTCAGAGAGAATCTTCAAACCTTGTTCTGACATGTGGCCAAGTTTGAGATGCCACATCTTCGTTGACTATTCTCCATTTGATGCGACACACGCATCAGCCTCCTGTAGCGTTTTTCCTTTAAGCATGTATAAATTAGCACCGATCTTTTATGCCTTCATCAATATAAGCGCGCCTTTAACGATCTTCATAATTCCATTCTCTACATGAGTTTTGTACCCATGACTATCCATTTTTCCCAAAGACAATAGATTTTTCTTCAGGCCGTTGATATGTCGTATCTCCCCAATTGTGCGAATTGTACCATCAAACATTTTTATTTTGATAGTACCAATACCAGCGATCTCCAAGGCATGATCATTACCCATATATACAGATCCTCCTGAGATAGGTTCATATGTGTGGAATCATTCTCTCCTAGAGGTCATGTGCCAGGCAGCTCCTGAGTCTATAAGCAAGACATCAGACAGTCGTTTTCTGCCTTCTGAAACAGTTGTTGCCTCGCTGTAGAGTATTTCGCCATTATCTGAGGTACTTGCTACACACCCCTGAGCATTTGATGACTCAGGCTCTTTACCCTCTCTTCTCTTCTGGTTACTCCAACACTCTTTCTTGACGTGCCCTTTCTTGCCACAGTTGTAGCATTTAACATTCTTCTTACTTCTGGATTTTGATCTACCATGGTTTTGACTCCCACTGGGGCTATGTTCCATTGATCTCCCTCTCGTCACCGATAGCGCCTCTGCTTGCTGTGAACTTGCTTGTCTGTTTTCCTTATTTTTTCGCCTGCTCTCCTCATTTAATACGGAGGCTGCAACATCGTCGAAAACTAGACTGTCCACTGGATTGTTGTTCGTCATGTTGATGATGAGTTGATCATATGAATCTGGTAGACTTTGAAGTAGAAGCTCTGCACGTTCATTTTCCTCTATATTATGACCCAACGTTGTGAGTTGTGAAAATAGTCTTCAAGGTGTTGATGTGGTCGGTCACCATTGTAGATTCCGCCATTCGAAGAGTATAGAGTTTTCTCTTCAAGAAGATTTTGTTGTGTAGTGACTTGGCCTCATACAATTTTGTGAGAGTATCCCATATTTCCTTCGCCGTATTTTTCTCTGCCACACTGGATAATACTCCATCCGCAAGTGCCAAGTGTAGATCAGAAATGGCGTTGCCGTCTACCTCATTCCACTTGTCATCAGTTATCTCCATGGGCCTTTCTCCAATTGCTGCCAAGAAATTATTTTTCCTCAATACAGCTTTTATCTTCATTTTCCACAACGAAAAATTATTTCCATTAAATTTCACAATTTCATACTCTGCCGCCATTTTGTTGATAAATACCGCACACAAGCTAGTGTACCACCCTGAATAGTTGTGAGTATGTGTAAGGATGCACACCAGGAAAGTTCCCAGGAAAGACTGGAGGGGTCACAATGGTCCCACTTAAAACCCAGACTCCTTAAGCTCTTATCGCATTTGTGACAGAACTTTCCTAAACATGTACAAAACCACACAGTTGCTTTACTCACACCACTATTCCCTACTTTGCACCGCAAAATTCTTGGATCGCTTCCACCGTTTCACATGAATAGTACCGTATACGTGAATAGTACCCCTTACGTGAACAGTTCCCAACTCCAAAAAAATACAACCAATAGCTCTGATACCACCGTTAGGAAATTGGTGGGTGAAGCAGACACGCAGTTAAAGTAAAATTAGTAGAAAAATAAAGAACAAGCACAAAAGAAAATACCAAAAATTACGTGGTTCGGCTTTTAGCCTACGTCCACGGGTGAAGACAGAAAGAAATATTATACTAGTGAAAAGGAGTTACAAGTATTGTAGTATTTTAGCTCACTACCCAAAACCCCAATACACTCAAACTCTCAAATCACTAAGCACACCAAATTCTTTGCTCTTGCAAGAATCACTTCTCACAACTCTCAACTCTCTCTACAAAAATTGAATAAAAATGAATTAGGGAGCTCTTCCTTTTATAGCCAAAAAATGGCTATTAAATTAATATATGTATGTATATATTTCAAATGTTGTTGCCAACTTCTTCTTTTTCTCCATTGGATGGCACCATTTTCTTTGGCCGGCTTGTCAAAGCCAACTTGAATTGGCTTTGTAGCCACCGGCCTTTGACAGGTGTCATGGTCTTAATTATGATGTTATGGCCTCATGCTATAATGACACTCTTATATTTGTTTTCGACCTGAAGTCTCAAAGGCCGGTTTCAAGCTTAAGTCTCCATCTCATGTTCACGGCAGGATGGACGCAGGGTTTTTTAATAAGACCTGGCTAAATTAAAACTTTTTGTAGGTATTTTTCCTAATTTTCAGTATAGTTAAAGCAGTAAAAAAAAACAACACACACACATATTAAATAACAAGAAATCAATAACCTTGCTCTTAACAAAATATATATGTTAAAAATTAAAAAAATGACAAAATGGTGACAAATTAACTTATATCTTATAACGCAATTGTAATAGAAATTATAAAATTATACGTACCATGAAATATTATTTCATGAAATTCTTTTTTATTTCAATAATAGATAGAATAATTGAAAAAATTAAAAAAAAAAAGGTAGCAAGTCTAATTGTAAAGGAAATAAACCAAGAAAAGATTCTTGCTATAAAATATATTGCTGCAGTTTTGTAACATTCCTATACTAGTGACAGTGTAATAATATGTTCACATGCTTTTATTTTAAATCAGAACAAACCATAACATTTTCATAATAAATAGTAATAACCCCGAAGCGTGTTTAATTTCTTCAATAAATATATGAGTTGTTCAATTGAAATGGTAAATTACTCCTTTAATATTGAATTTATATGCCCCGATCTAAGAGTAACTTAAGTATGAAAAGTATTTCAATTATTTTAGTAGAGATCCAGTAAGGGATATATTAGATTGTTACATAACAAAATCATAAAACTTTAGGAATCTTAAAGAATTTTTTTTAGGCCCAGTCAGACTGTAGCCCGGTCTAACTTTAGTAATTAAGTTTTAGAGATTTTTTTTTAATAATTTAATGATACTTTTTAGATAATTTTGACCGAATAAAATGAGTCAATTTTTTTAGACAAAAATTAGCAAAATACCCGTAAATTTTCTAACTAGCTAAAACTCCCATGATATTAAGATAATCAATTTCTTTAAAAGGGAAATTCTATCTTTAAAAATAATAAACATTTAAAACTAAATATTATCAGTTTATCAATAGATTATGGGCCTACGCAAAATACGTTGCAATATACAATAGCAAAAGAAAAAATCCAATTGCATTTTTAATTGGATTCTTAAGTGGGGAGAAACTTTCTCCTCTTTTATAAAACAATCATACAAAAAACTAAAAATGATAAATCGGTTTACCCATTTCATATTTTCAATTTCGAACACAAACAATAAGCAATATGTTCGGACTTTTACGGATCCTATATCCCTTATATCGGTTTGACCCATATTTCCATTGACGCCGATAAAAAAAGTAAATATGACTCCTGAAATTTTTTATTCCTTCATTTTTCAAACTGAAACCCGAGCAATAGAACCTATTATTGCCACCGATCAGTCATCGCCATTATGTCACTGCCACAGGCCTTGGCAGCCCAAAGATGACGATTTGGCTTCTGAATTCTGAGCAACGCCATAGAAAGTCTCAATCTTGATTTATGTTCGAATTTTTTTCAATAAATTTGTTTGAGGTGATGGAGGAAACAAATGCTGGCTATGGTGGATGAAAATTTGTAATAGTTGTCAAGTGGATCAAAACTGGGCTCATGATTGAAGAGTTTATAATTCTCTCGACATGTTGGGTTTGTGCATTAAAACTGGCGGCTTGCGTGGTGGTCACTATCCATGGTGATTCAAGCAAGGTTAGAAATTGACGCGAGAGAGAGAAGAGAGGGGGGAAAAAGAGAAAAAAGAATAATTTTTTAAATTTATTTGTACGTTGAATTAAGTCAAAATCTGTAAAATGTATAATTTTACTGAAAAGTTGTTGGACTTACTTTTAAAAGACAGAATTGCCCTTTACGAAAGTAATTATTTTAACAGCGAGGGGTTTTAACAAGTTTTAAAACCCGTGGGGGATTTTGCTTAGTTCTAGAAAATAAGAGGGGGTTCAGCTAATTTTGTTGTTTTCATTTTTATGGCTTTTTACCAAATGGAAGCTAACTAAATTCTAATGTAAAAAAAAAAATTCTCATTTTATTATTCATTTTCTATACTTATCCTCAAAATCCACACTTGTCCACTCAACAAGAAGCAACCTAGAGTATAATTCTTGTTAAATCGGGAAATAACAGAGAACATTGCTCATTTCTACAATATATTACCATATCTAAAGTACTCAATTTACTTTATATGGATCTCTGATGCATAATAGGAATTTATACTAGGATATGTTTCCTAATTAATTAAGGACTCTTAATTTCCTTTTCAATTTAGAATTTTATTTCTTTTTCAATTTAGAATTTTGTTTTCCCTTAGTGATTTAGGATAATTACTGCTACTATAAATAGCTTCCTCTTGTAGCCTTTGAAGGCATATTCTATTTCAATAATATTTTCAATTTTCAAATCTCTTTGTGAGTATTTGAGTTCAGTTAATTCTCAGTATTCTGTGGAATCAACAAGTCTTAACCCCTAAATTTACGGTATTCTTTTAAATCAACGTGAATTTAGTTGTTCTTTTATTTTAGCATTCTCTAAAATTAACTGAATATTTTGAACATTAAACTTTCACTGCATCAATATCCTAGGTCTAATGTAAGTAGAAAGTGTTGTTGGAAAAATGTATGCTTTTGTTTGCATAGACGATTTCTCTAGATACACATGAGTTGATTTTATTAGTAAAAAATCTAATAATTCAATATGTTAAAAAAGAAATGATCACGGAAAAGAACATGAAAATGCCAATTTTGCAAAATTCTATAATAGATATAGTATAAAACATGAATTTTCAGCACCTGTTACTCCTGAACAAATAGAATTTTATAGGAGATGGTACATGTGATGTTAAATTCTAAGAAGCTAACTAAACATCTTTGGGTAGAAGCACTTGATACTGCATGTTATATTATTAACCGTGTGTACTTGCATCCAAGTACTAAGAAAAGTTCTTATTAATTGTTGAAAGGTAAGAAACCTACCCTAAGTTATTTTCACATCTTTTCTAGTACATGTTATATCTTGAAAGAGCATGAATGCTTGGGCAAGTTTGACTCAAAAAGTGATTAGGGTGTTTTACTTAGTTACTTTATCAATAGTAAAACTTATCGTCTATATAATATGAGGACTAGAACTATTATAGAATCTGCTAATGTTATTATTGAAGATTTTAGTTATTTTTTAGAATTTTCTATTGAAGTGGAAAATCACCAAGTTCATTGAAAATGAAGTAAAATCAAATTCAAGTAATGTTTGAACCTTTATTGAAAAAGAATATAGTTAATCGAACTCCAAAAATCAAAGTTAACTGATTGATTTGACAAATGCTAATTCTTCCCATTCATGTTAAGAAAATAATAAGGAAGAAAATGCAAAATCAAGAATCAAAATTGATGTTCATGACCAAGTTAAGAAGGGACCATCTTCAAGAGTTGTAAAGAACAACCCGTTAGATCTTATTGTTGGAAGTCTAGAAAGCTCCATGGTAACTAGAAGGAGGTATGCGAATCTTACTTTGATATAATTGTTTTACCTCATTAATTGAACCAAAAAATACTAAGGGAGAGTTATTTGACGAATTTTGGGTTAAAGCTATGGAAGAAGAACTTGAACAATTTGAGCGTAATGATGTTTGGCACTAGTTCTTAGGCCATATCACACTAAAATTATTGGTACTAAATGGATTTTCAAGAATAAAACAAATGAATATGGTAATATAATAAGAAATAAGGCTAGGTTAGCCGCACAAGGCTATACATAAATTAAAGATATTCATTTTGATGAAACATTTGCTCATGTGGCTAGACTAAGTCTATTAGGCTTTACTTGCTATGCCTTGTTTAATTAGCTTTAAATTATTTTAAATGGATGTTAAAAGTGCATTCTTGAATGGACTTTTGAATAAAGAAGCTTATATTGAAAAACCCAAAGGCTTTGAAGATCAATATCATTCCGATTATGTTTACAAATTGAAAAATCCTTTATATGGATTAAAATAAGCACCTACGGTATGGTATGAAAGATTAATCAAATTCTTGATTGAAAAAGGCTACGAGAGAGGGGGAGTGGACAAGTCTTTACTTATCAAATATCTTAATCCTAGAATTATGATAGCTCAAATTTATGTGGAGGATATTGTTTTTAGTTTTACATCTCTAATGTAAGTTCAAGAATTTGTTGATCAAATGAAAAATGAATTTAAAATGAGCATGGTTCTTGACTTAACCTATTTCTTAGGTTTACAAGTAAAATAACTTGAAAATGGTATCTTTATTTCTCAAAGTAAGTATACCAAAAAATTTGGTGAAAAAGTTTGGATTAGATTCGGTCAAACACATGAGAACACTTATAAGCACTAATTTAAGACTAATAAAAGATTTAGTGTTGATCCAAGCCCATATAGAAGTATGATTTGTAGCTTATTTTACTCAACTACAAGTAGACAAAAAATTTATTCTAGTGTTGGTGTGTTAGATACCAAGCAAATCCAAAGAAATCTCACTTATTTACGGTCAAATTTATCATTTGTTTTGTAAATGGAACAATTAATGGTGAAATTTGGTATACTAAAGGCACTAATCAAGTCTTGCAAGATATAACGATACTAATTGGGCAAGTAATTTTAATGATAGAAAGAGCACCATTGGAGGTTGTTTTTATCTTAAAAATAATTTTGTATTTTGGCACAATAAAAAACAAAACTCAATTTCTTTATCTGCTGTTGAGGGTGAATATATTGCTACTAGTAGTTGTTGTACTCAATTTTTTGGTTGAAGTAAATGCTTGAAGATTTTGGTATTAGTTAGGATATTCTTACTATATATTGTTATAATACAAATGCTATGAATATTTCAAAGAATCATGCTCAACATTCTAGAACTAAGCATATTAATATTATATATCATTTCATTAGTGAGTTAGTTGAAAGCTAGGCTATATCTTTGGAGTGCATTAAAACCAAAAATTAGCTTGCAAATATATTTACTAAAGTTTTGGGTGAATCTAGATTTGATTCCTTAAGCAAAGCTTTAGGTATTTGTTCTTTGTAGTCGTGTTCTATGACATTTTGTACATGTATATGTATTATTATTATTATTATTATTATTATTATTATTATTATTATTATTTGGCATCTCATGACATGGTTAATACATTATTTGAATGTGTTTTTGTATCACACGTACTTTATTTGAATCACTATGTGCAAAAATATTTTGATTTGGTGACTTGAAAGCTTGAAACAATTTTTTATTGGTCTAATTTAAACTTAACTTTGTGCACATATATCTTACTAACTTGATTTTCAATTTTGAGGCTTCTGATGTTGAAATTAATAGATTGAACATTGCCTATATACTTTTGACTCTTATCTCAACTTTAGATATCAAGATGTGCAGGCACCTCAGTCAGAAATACTTATCCATAACATTTAAGAGTGAAGTTATCATTGAGTAATTTGAGTCTGCGTATCACAAGTGTAATAGAGGACCAACTACCATAAAAAACAAATGCTTCTTTCAAAGGTAAAGTGAAAGCTACTGACTATAGGCAATTGAAAAAGAAAGAAAAGAAAAATCTCAAAAGTTATATATATGCAGTAAAATGACAAACAAAAAAATTATTATTGCAATTTTTTATCATATTGCTTGATACAATGAAAAGATCAATTTGAAGATCAAGATGATAAGGTTAGTTTGAATTTTTCATTCTATTTTTTGATACAAAAGTTATTGATTTTGAGAAAATCGAGATTGAGTCTTGATGGATTTGTATTACACATAAAAGTTTAAAATTTCACTAATATTTTATTAGTTCAAGTGATTGAAGTTTGATTATCTTGATTTTGTGTGTATTTGTGATGATTATTGATCAACATATCTCTTCAATTTTTCAAAAAAAAAAGTGTCTTATTGCTTAATGTTTTTTAATTATGTGTTTCATGCATCGAATTATTGCATGGATGATTGCATGAAACAAATATACTTGCAAATTAGTTTTAGGATTTTTTATGATTTAGGGTTTAAATTGATAAAACTTAGTCATTTAGGGTTGTTCATCTTTTGTGTAGTCTTTAGGGGTCTTTCAGTAACTGTTCCATAAGTACTGAAATGCAAGTTATGCAACCCAAGAGGGGGGTGAATTAGGATTTTAAAATTTATGCAATACAATTCGCACAACAATTTAATCTATTGCCTTAATCAAATCAAAATAATAAATTCAATCAAGTACAATATTAAAAGAGTAAGGGAAGAGAAAACAAACACAATGATTTTTACGTGGTTCGGTTATCCCTGCCTACGTCCACGCCTCCAAGCTCACCCGGCTTGAGGATTTCACTATCAAAACCTCCTAAGGCTTCAAATGTTTACAATTGACTTCTAAGGTGTCAATGGACCTTTACAACAAGAGATTATATCCCCAATCTCTTCACCTCAAGTGTTTCCCACACTTGTACACTCACAATTTGATGAAAAATGAAAATCACAACAATGAAACTCTCTTTAAGAGTAGATAATAAATTATAGCTCAATAATGATTCAATAAATGATGATTTGCGAAATGGAAGCTCAATATATGTTATATGATCTTATATTTCCTTGTATTTGTTCATATAATGAAGTTTGAGTTAAATTTTTATAGTGAAAGTCCAAAAACTAGCTGTTATAGGCAAATTCCCACGCCCAAGCAGTTAGCCATTTGATTATCCGGCTAGCCGCTCAGGAACAGTGATATTACCGTTAATTTTAAATTTTGCTATAGTAACACTATTCACTAAAATTATACTTTAACCCAAAACTTTCTATAATTATACTATAGCCCAAAACGTCATAAAATTTTACAAATAGATCAAATTTCAGAACATCCTAAGAATAATTGTCTTTCCCAAACTTTTTAAAATTATGATATGACCCCAAAAATTTTATTATTTCGCACAAAAGTCCTTTTCAACATAATACCCATATTTTTCAAAGTTCTTCAAGCCTTTCACTTTAGTCCAAAATATTCATAAATTATACTATGGCCCAAAATATTTCAAATGTTTGTAAAAACGTCCAACTCCGAAATTTAGTACTTATTAAAATCAAAGATTTCAAATCTTAGCATTTAAGTCCAAATTACTTAAATCCATAAAATACTTTACTTAAAAAAAAACATTTTAGTTTATGAAAAGTATTTAATTAAATTAATCTCTTGAGCTTCTCAAATGCTAAACCATGCATCGTTTAAATCATACCGGCTTTTCAAGAATTTATTGCACTAATTTGTTCGTTGTGCTCTAAACTATATTCTTGATGTTACCGTTGTCCGTTGAGTGTCTTCAATATTGATTTCACTTGATTCACTTGTATAAATATTATCCTTCAAAAACTAGTGAAAATGTGAAATACAATATTTATTAAATTACTTAATACATATGTTTGTTATCATCAAAATTACATTATGTATAACCCTTTAGGCTAACAATTACTTCACCATTTTTCATTTTGAGCATAAAGCTTTCTTATATTTACACACTTTTCCTAAATCTGACAAGATTCTCAATGACGTCCTTATGACTATTTTTTCATCATACTTAGAGGTGGCAGAAAAACTCGCCCGGACCAAACCCAAACCAAACCCGGCCAATCCAATCCAGACAAAACTCGGACCACATGCACAAAAAACCCAGACATTTCTGGTCCCGGTCCCGGGTTCAGCCCCAATACCCATTACCCAACCCGATTACCATTTACTAGTACCTAAATTGCAAAGTTGATTTGAAGCCCTACTACCGTAAGCAACTAAGCATAAGCATTAAGCAGCAGCCTCCTCTAAAAAGCATAAGCAGCAGCGCTGCCACGATGCCATCGCCAAATCCTTAATCGCGAAATCCCTTGAAAAGTATAAGCAGCATCGTTGTGGCTGCCTTGAAATTACTAATCACCAAATCTCTTGAAAAGCATAAGCAGCAGTGTTGCGGCTGCCGCGCCTCCAATACTCCAAGCCAGCACCAGCAGCAGCCACCACCCACTGTCGGCATCATCTTGTCTCGGTTGTTGACTCACTACCCTTGGCACGCAACTTTGCTCGATTCGGTTACTCCATCTCCACTACCATTGTCAGTCTGTCATAGCTTATAGAGTTATTCGTGCAGCCCTCTCTGCCGCCGTCACAGCCACCCTCTCTAACTCTCCATTTATCATGTCATTACTTCCAAAATTATAAATAATTAAGCAGATATTTTATGTCATATACATATAATAGAGTGATTTTACATGCGGGCTTAGAAGCCCGAACCAAAAACCCAGGCTCGAGAGGTGCCGAGCTTGAGCCCGGACCGCACCCAAAAAAATCAGGTTTTAACCCGGGTCTGGTCTTACATTTCACTCATCCAGTTCGGTCCCGGGCAACACCAAAACCCGGACCGAACCCGGATTTTGCCAAGCCTAATCATACTTGTAATTTTTGTGATTTTTCTTGAAAATAATTCTTGTTTATGATTTTATTTTATGTATGTCTTAGTTATCATTGTTGTATGAAGATTCTACGACCTTGCTTGAGTTGTTTTACTATTTATGGAAGCATAATAATTAATACCCACTCAAAATACTTTTTTCTACCCATACAAGGTCTGTGGTTATCTCTCTATATAAGGGCTCTTGTTTAGCTCGTTTTTCTCATTCTTTCTCATCCAAACAGTAGCCTATACCTCTACAGTTTCTTTGTTTTAGTTCTTTTTCAGATTGTGCATGATGGTTTCCACAAAATCAAATATGCATGTTGAACAAGCAAAGGAAGTGGATGCTTTAGGTGATTCCAACGTGCATGGATGTACTCTAATTAATATGCTGCATGCTGCTCATGAAGAAGAGAAGGATGCCAATCCATGGCCTATGATAGAAATTGCATCAAAATTGCTCAACATACAACGATAAGGTGCACATGTCGATTGCACCCATTCACTCAACAATTTTGTTGGATCTTGTAATGGACATGCTGATTCAATTGAAAAAGATCCTAGTGAAGCCAATTTAGATAAATATGTCCCAAAGTCTCCAATTAATCAAAACAGCAGCCACTTAATCTATGTGTTACCTTATGCTTATAGTAAAAAGTACTATACTCATCCTCGTAGTGACAATCTTGATTTCTTGCTTACAAGAAAATATCATTCTGAATGTAGTGTTGCTATTTCCAAATTTATTCCTTTTAAGATTGAACCATCTATTATTGTTGCTGGTTTGGAAAACACCATTAAGAATATCTCTTCATATGCACCTAACTTAGTTTGAAAATTCTATGCCAATTTGAATAAGAATATTACGGATGAGACTAAGCTTAGTTTTTTCCATAAAATTTATGTGAGAGGACGTATCTTGAAGTTTTCCTCTTCTTTAATCAATTGTCGATTTAGGATAAAGAGTTTGATCATAGCAATGTCTGGAAACACATAAATACCTTGGACATGTCTACTATTGCTACTGGACTTTTAAGAAGGTATTCTCCTTGGCCTAAAGACCTTTTGGTTTCCAAATTTGATTCTAAATAAAAAGCTTTGCATTGGATTGGGGCACACATTTGGTATCCTAATGAAAATTATGCTACTGTGGACCCTTTGTTTGCTAAAAGTCTTTTCTTTTTTCAGTTAAAGGCTGAGTTTCTTTCAACTTTGGCAAGTTGGCTTTTAATTTGATTGTGAAAAATGTCGATGTGTTTTGGAAGAGACATGCATTACTATTCCCTTCCGTGATTTATCAATTGTTGACATCTTAGGATTATAATTTAGTTAAATAAGATGAGGGTTTTACTTCTTTTCCTATTTATATTAAACCAACCTATCCTAGGTAGAAGTCCTTAGTGTTGTTGGTAATCAAGATGAAGATACTTCTACTAAGAATGCTCTCATAGATTCAGCCACTATCACTTTTGACCTTCAAGCCATTCACTCCACTTTCCAGTGCTTGGATGTCAAATGAAGACAATTTTAGATTTTTTGGGTTGAGTTGAACGCATTGAACACACTTTTGATGACATTAGGCATGTTCACTATCCTTGATTTGTTTACTTTATACCCCCCTTGTTCATTAGTTTTGATTTTCGTCTAGCTTAGGATGTTGTTCCAATTTTTTGTTTATATTCTTTATCATGCTTTGGCACCTTTTGTCAAAAGGGGGAGAGAACGTATTTTAGTTTTTATTGCCTCGTGAAAACGGAAGAGTAGTTCTTTATTTTGTTCAAACTTTATTTAAATTTGATTTCAATAATAAAGGAGGAGTTTGTTTATATGTTCATTGAATTTATTATTCTTTCTCTAAGGGGGAGCTTGTTTGATTTGCATATGATCTTTATTGCTTATTTTATTATGTATTATTGCTCTCATCATCTATTGATATGAGATTATCTATCTTAAAGGGAGAGTTAATTTTCCTAATTGAATAATAAACATGAGCATTTATTTAGAGATGATTTTTGTCTTTAACTAACGGTGACTAAGTATCTTTGTTTTGGTGAGTTTTTTGTTTGCTTTTGTTGCTTATGAGTGGATTATTTCTTGTGATTTCTCTTGCTTCTACACACACCATTTGAAAGCCAAATAATTGGTTAGTTTATGTTTGACTACAAGATTGCAAACGGGGGAGATTGTTAGGGTTTTTATTAGTGGCATTATTGTGTCAATAATATTGTAATTTATTTGTTTCTTTTACTAGAGATTTTGTTTCCTTTTATTCGAGATTTATCTAATCTTGGGAAATAATTAAGATTAGATTATGTGGACTATTTAAGAATATTTGTGGAGGCATAGAAGAAGCAAATTGACGTATACATAGGATTCCATATCAAAGAGTTCCAAGTAAAAATAACTACTACTTTGATAAGTATATCAAGTATTTATAAAATAATGGACTATCAAGGAAGTATATTCTAATATCAAGTATTTTTGAAATATTAGACTCTTAAGGAAGTATATCTTAATATTGATATACTAGGATTTAGGTGCAATACCACTCTTACATAAAGAGAAGTATTTCACACATTAAAATAGTGAAGAAGACATATCGTAGTTTATATCAAAGAAGCAGCTAAAGCAGAGAACGAGAAGAAACCTATTTGGCCACATATGATGCTTTATATCTCTATGGTGTTTTAGTCTTCTTCATCTAGTTTTCATCGCATCAAGTCTTTTTATTAGACCTTCTTTATATTTACTTTGGTTTCTTCGGGACAAAGAGGTCGTTTATTGTGTCGAATTTGTTGTGGTTGTCTTGGTCATTTGTTAAATTCTATATAAATTTAGAACTTCAATAATGTAAATATATAATATTTTAGTAGATATATAAATTTTACAATAATAATTTACAAAACTATTTGTGTGTGTGTGTGTGTGTAATCATTCTCTAGTGAGGGTATTAAAGTGAAAATGCTAGTAAAAAATAAAAAAACATAAATTTTAATATACTAATAAACAAAAAATATATATTTTTCAATGTATTGAAATTAATTTTTTTTCATATTTTGGTAACAAAATGAGGATGTCTTCACTATAAAATAATTATATATATATAATCTTCTCAAGTGCAGGCGCCCTTATTTTTTTAATACGGACACACTCTTAAATCGTACAGTTTAAGATAATTAGTTTTGAATGAACTATAAAATCGTGCAATTTAAAAGAGTTAAAAACTAATTCTCTTAAACTGCATAATTTAAAAGTGTGTTCTCATAAAAAAAAAATGATGGTGTCCGCATTAGAGAATAACTATATATAGGATCATAAACTTTGTTCAAGTTTGAGAAAGTTGTTACGTCATATTGTACAATAGTGTAATGCCTATTATACTATTACATTATGTGGCATAATAATTTTTTTTATTTTAATAAAATGCAGGAACCCTCACAGAAAAGTACTCATAATATATTATTAAAATGATGGAAAATTATTATGATATATGGCATAATAATATCATAAACATTACACTATTACACAATATGGCATAACAATTTTCCAGACTTTAATACAATGCGAAAACCCTCGTTAGAAAGTTTACATATACACACATAACTAAGTTTATATATACACACATAATATTTGATGTAAATCTTAGTTATATATACAAATTGTAAGTTAATTATTAAATAACTCATTTATTTTCTAAGTCTATCTCAGACCTTGTGACATTGATCTTTTTCTGCCATGTTATGTTGGTGAAGACCGGTCACCTCAATCCTACGAAGCTACTTCTCTGATACACCCGTTGAATATTTTAATACGGTTATATTTTAATATGATTATAAATTTAATACAACATGAAATTGACACATCATGAGCATTATTAGGGATCCCGTTTCATTTTGTCTGCTCTACCCACAAACAACTAAGTATCCCAAAACTTATCCCAATCTGTAAAACGAAATGAAGAAATAAATAGTTAATAAATAAGACCAAAATTGAGTTTATTACAACGAATCAAATAAAATCTGCCACTTTTCTCCTTACAACGTACGAATTAAACATAATATTAATTAACAAGTACAGAAGAAAGGCCATTTCTTGGACGTTTGCTTTCCTTCTCATTACAACACATTATATATATTATGTGGAAGTGAACAGCAATCTTTGCTACTTCCTTCTGTAAGGGTACAGAATGTCTTCCAATGTCTCTTTTATTTGGTTACCAACTTTATTCACATTTTTTGCCACGCCAGCTGCAACCAGTCCTGCATTCCTTTTAAACCTGCACATTTAGTTTAACACACAGTTTAACACACGAGAACAGACTTAAGAGGTTGGATCTTTTAGCAAGTATGAACTTCACTGGAATGTCGAAATTACATCAACAATTGTCTAAAATTCATCAATTGGGTTTTGGCTGTCTTACCTGTTCCAGTACTCGTCTCCTGGAAAAGGTGCTGGCTTGTACGTTCGAGGTTGTGGTTGAGGTTGAGATCGAGGTTGAGGAAAAGAATGACTCTCTAATGAAGGCAAAATAGCATGAACAATTAGTTAAGCAGAAACAACCAAAAGCATAAAAGTAACGGAAAAATTAGTTGACTAATATTAGAATCTCCTGTTATGAATGATTTTAATCACTTTGACGTAGATGTAACTTTGAAAATATGATAAAAACAGCCAGAAAGTCCAGCAAGAATGAAACAAAATATTAAAGGAAAAAAGAAGAGCAACTCCACATTCTTGTTGAAGAATAATGCATATAATCATTCTATCATGTTTTACATTTGTGAAATCAACGCCTCCACATCTCAGTAGAAGAATAGTGGCAATTAAAAATCATTTGAAATCAATAACTATTATAATACATCTTTGGAGATATAATGACCAAATGCTGCAACAATATTTTCCTTTCCACTACCACAAAAACCAATAATAATTTTCAAGGATATGCCAACCACCAACGTAGATGCATAATTCTCCTCAACTCTGTGTCCAAGGCCCAATCAAAGCACCTAACATTTTTCCAGTAAATCTGATAAACTCGTTTATATAGAAGTGTTTCTTTCCTAAATCTTCTACAACAAATTAAACCTCAGGCAAGCCAAAGCCACATTCTAGAATGCAGATAGAATGATCATAACACTTCCATGGCAATGCATGGTATACAACTTCAGATAAACTGAAAGTGTAAATCCACAAGCCAATAAGCTATATTAGTTTCAACAGGCACTCTGAAGTTCATCTAGAGGTAAAACATATAAGTGTATAACTAGGAGAGTAAGAGAACCTTTGCTCCATTTTAAAGGGACAAGAAAAGAAACTCTCAATACCTTCACTTTTACGAACATGAGCAGGAACATGGTTGGCAGTTGAAGGGCTTCTGTCCAACAGTACCTTAAGAAAAAAAAAACAAATAAACAAATTTTAGTTTATCCCTTAAACAAAAATTCAACTTGATTTGAGAAGTATAAAAGTCATTGAAATTGTCCAACACTAGAAAATTGCGTAGACAAAACCAAGATAATAAAAGAAATTTATGTTTCTTTATAAGACAATAAAACATTGAATAGTTTTGAATGGAGAAAGATAAGCTACTACCCAATGCTTAGCAGCTTCTATAAATACCGACCGCATCCTAAAATTTGCGATGCAAGAGGTCCCCAGAGTTTCGGGGTAGAACATATCTGAAAGTAAACAATCAGAAAATGAGATTAAAAAAATGCATCACCTCGAGACCAACACAGAATGGCAGTTCTGCTTCTTTACTATCCCGCTTATCAGTTGAAGAATCCTTGTTGTCCAGGAACACTGAGTAACCAACACAACCATACTTGAAATCTTTTAAGGTACGGCCCTCTTTGGAAGCTTCCAACTCAGTTTCTCCAACGATGTACCCAGGGACTGCTCAAACACCTCAAAATCATGGAATGAATAAACATACTTCTGAAGAAGTGAGATGTCAATAAGATGTGTGCGTTTGTGGAACAAAGGGCCAAAATTAAGCAGCATAATACACAAGAAACGCCATTAGCAATGTATGTCAATGGAAGTCTAAAAGTTAAGCAGCATAATAACATGAAAGACAATCGCAAGAAACACTTGAGCATCAATTGGAGCAAATCAGAGCTAATATTATACCATTCTTAGCTTTAAAGTGCAACCTGGAATACCAACCGGTCTCATACAGTATGCCAATTATCAGAAGTTAACCAAAACTTGCAATCATTTTGGGATATACAAAATAAACAATTTAGCGTTCAATAAAACTCAGACCACAACAAGTGCATAAGTCTAACGAAATTCACGGAAAATTTGATCAGAGATATACAATCATAGCAACAATTTAGCACCAATACAGCCCAGAAACAATAGAAGAAAAGCTGTATGTCCTTTTATTTCATCATCTCTAAGAACACACAAGTGCTTACAGCATGCAATGATTAATAAGCCTAACATCCAAACTCACTAATTCATATCACTCCAATTGTCCCATTAAGAAGGCATCCAAAATTTCAGCAAATTTTCCCGTTCTTTCTATTACGTTTAACTTCAAATTTCATAACCAAGGATGATCGATTACACTATCGCACCCGAAATCAAACTGCATCAATGCGAATAAACATTAGCACTAAGTCTGAATTATCATAAGTTTGGATCATAAAACCTCAAGCGTTCTTTTTTTTTTTTTCATGATTCGTAAGCTAACAAGCAAACAGAATCAAGGCAATCAAAATAAAATACAAATAAAACAAACCCAATAGAAGAAAGACCTTCATTTAGGGTTCTGGGGATGCCAACACAGATGGGGTTGTGAGAATTGGATTTGAGAGCAGAAGAGTAATACAAACAACCCTTGCATGACTTCCCTTTCAGCAATTTGCCCTGATTAGTTTCCTTGTAATTGCTTGAATTAGGTTTAGGGTTTTGATTTTGATTTTGGAGTTGTTTAATTTGCTCTTCTTTATCTTCCTCCATTGGATTTGTCGATTTTTCACTCTTTGCTTGCAACACCAACACAACACAAGACCAAACTGTTGAAAGTACTTGGCTCTTCCAATAAATAAATAAAATAAAATTTATTTCTGGCAAAATTGAATGGCATTTGAGTAAATTTTGTTCTAAATTATTTTAAATCAGGAAATAAGATTTTTAGGTTTCATTTTATATATCTTACTAAATAAAGATTATTTAAGTAAAGTTTTTGTTAGTGAAATTTATATTCAATAAATTTTATTTTGGTTATCAATGAAAATTCTTATTAAAAATTATAAAATTACTTTTAGCGTGGGACTATTAGCACTCCCATAATCTTTTTTCTTAACCCTTTTTTTGTGAAATCTTATTTTAATTCCCAAAATACCCTTTTTTCATTTTTTCAGTTTCTTTTCTGATTCAAAAAGAAAAAAAAAACAATTTCTTCCAACCAACTTCGAGTGCAGATTTTTTTTAACAATTTTTTGAATGATTAAAGCATATATATTTAATTGAAAAAAGATCATATGTATGTATGAATTAAGTAGAATTAAAACTTAACAGTGGACTCAAATAATTATTATGTAATTTTTTTGATTAAAAAATTAGAATGCAAAAGTATTTGTGAGCAAGCAGAAAATGTAAGGGCCCGTTTGGAATTATTTTTATGAGGTTTAAAAATTTAAAAGTTAATTTTAGTGTTTGGTAAAAAAAAAATTAAGATCAGTTTTATCAAAATTAATTCCTCCTACAACGTATTTTGAAAAGTAGAGAAGAAGCATTTTTTAGATTCTGATTAGAATTAATTTTATCCTTTAATACAATTTTATAAATAACCTTAAAATTATTATCGAATCCCAAAATTATCCTTTCAAATTGGAAACTAAATCAATATTCTAATAAATTTTTATTATAATTCATCAATATAAATTTATTAATATCAATTTGTTGGTTGAATTATTATTAAATTTGTTTCACTATATTATAAATTTAATTATCAATTGTTTTAAAATAAAAATAAAAAAATAAAATCAATATATTATTAATTTTATTTTTAGTAAAAAATTATTATATGTATATGTTTTTATATGTATAAGTAAATTTTATCCTACATTATATATATTGTACTCATTTATTTTCTTTCAACAATTTAAAATAAAATTTATCAAATGTTGATAAATTTTAAAAGTAAAATTTATCTAACACTTAACCAATTTTCTTCACAATTGATTATTTTCATAACATAACTAACAAAAATTATTTAAAAAATTACAGTATTTCCAAACTAACCCGAAGAGGCTTTGGTGCAGTTGAATGGATGTAAAAAGTTGGAGGGACAAACATAAAGATATACTTAGATTTATTTTGTCTAATTGCATTAGGAGAGGAGTTTTATAAGGAGCACCGACGGGTGCCAATAGTTAATATGGATGGCAGGCAACCTTTCCACAGAGACTCCAAATGATTCTGTGATCTTTGACATTTTTTTTTTAATTCTGTTTCAGCAACATAAAAAAAGATGAAAAGAAGATTGCAGATTATTAAAATGAATCAACCACACGCAGAAAGATGATATACTACTGGCACATCAACTCATTTGGGATCACAGAACCCAGAATAATCCTAAACCCGGATCCATCACCACATGCCGTCACCAACAACCTATTTATACCAATCAGCTAACAATTAAATAAGAAAAATGAAATTTAAAAAAAAAATCAGGAGATGGAAGAATGGACAATGTTTATGGGAAGTGAGATTCTACAGCTACAAAAAGTTAAATACTATGTATAAGCACTGAGAGACATAATGTGAGGAAATTTCTTCAGATGAAAATATACTGTACAGATATGACTGCTCTATCCTCCGCTGTAAGTAAATACCCAAAACTCAAGTGTGTAGATAATCACATTGAGATCCTTTCTTGCAATGCCCACTCTCATGGAATTTACACACTCTCTGCCCTTTATTAAAATGAGGTCTGGATGAATCTCCACCTCTGCTGCCAAATGACGGCTGTCTATTCCAAGGTCTACCTCCACCATAACCAGAATCTCCACCGTGAGAACCCCGATCTCTTTGATTCGAGAACCTGTCTCCGCCATTGTTCTGGTCACTACCCCACATGCCTGGATTCCCTGCCGGTGCCCCCCAACCAGGATTTCCATTTCCAGGTGGTGGCCCTTGCCCAGGTGCAACCCACCCGGTATTTGCATTTACGGGTGATGGTCCTTGACCAGGCGGTGCCCAACCAGGAACAGCATTTTTATGTGCTTGGCCCTGTGCAGGTCCAGCCCAACCTGAATGTGCATTACCAGGAGCTTGCCCTTGGGCTGGAGCTCCCCAGTTCATGTTTGTACTTGCAGGTAGTTGTCCTCCCCAACCCATGCTAGGATTTGCAGGCATTTGCCCCCAACCAGTATTCTGACTCTCTGGCACCTGTCTTGGCACAGCACTTTGATTACCTGCAACACCCATACCCCAAGGAGTGATGGGTTGAGCAGGAGACTGGACATTTGATTGACTAGGAACAGGAGCTCTCCATGAATCAGAAGCTGGCATACCTGATTGGCCTGACACAGGGAAAACTCCAGGTGAATTACCTGTATTGAAGGTTGAAGCATAAGGTTGAGCATAAGCAGGAGACTGAGCAGGTATAGAAACTGGATTATTTGGCTCTAGCTTCTGGGATGAAGCACTTCCCCAGCCTTGAGCTCCAGTCACAGGTTTGGGAGAAGGAGCCATCATCTCCGGCCTAGCAGCCAAACCAGAACCCCATCCATGACTTTCAACAGGTGTAACATTTGCACTCACACTTTGAACCAAAGTTTGGAGATTAGCACCAATACTTTTTATATCGACACCAGGATTCACAGAGGCAACAACCGAACTGGATGCAGGTAGCTGGTGGGGACTGACCAGCACCCTCTGTGATTCAACTGTTTCGGGCTTAGATGCCGAAGTCACTCCATGAGTGATATTTAAACCATCTACATTAACACTCAATTTTGATGCAGAAGATGAAGTAGAAAAATTTGGCGATTGCCCAGTCTCCAAACCAGTTGCAGGAGGAGATTGCTTCCCTACATTGCCTGGAAATAGATTGGTCACCATGAGAGAACCAGGTTGATTATTAGGGGTGGGGGACCATTCTTTTTCAAATGTTTTCCCCTTAATTTCACCTGCAGTGCTTTGAGTTGGAGTCGGAGACGGGAGGTTTGTCTCAGATGCCCAACCATCTCTATATTGCTTCGGAAGCTCAAGCGAAGGAGTGCCGCCAGACTGCCCTGAAGAACCTGGAGTACCGTGCTGATTCCAAGCCGTACGATTCTGATCAAAGTTTGAACTTCCTCCAACAGGAGTTTCCATTCCTGGCTGTGAAGATGCTCCATGTGATTTCCCAGAGTATGGGATTGTTTGAGACAGACTGATGTCCACCAAGCGAGGATCTTTATGAAACTTGCCAGCCAATGCATCAGTCAGAAGTATAGAGTCATCCTGCTTCTCGTTAGATCTCCAAATTCTCAAATTTGCAGGGAAATATCCAGTGTTGTTCCATTTCCGCAGCTGGACCATGGAAAATGGCCCTTGAACTTTTCCAGATGGATCCTGGTAATGCCATATTTTCTCTGATTCATTAATTTTGGGAGCAGATTGTGTCACACCTGTAGAGGCAGAAGCTGGTGATTTTTCTGCAACGGCCCTAGAAATTGATTCTGATAATACTACAGAATTGTTTCTAGCACCAGTTTCTAGATTGAGTGCAGTTCTCGGTTTATCCCAACTGTTAAATTGCTCAGTTTCTCTATCTCTTGCTTGATTCCATAAACTTTCATTCACTATCTCGCCACCTCCAACAAGATCATCCCCTTTGTTCGAGAAGCCTTTATTAGATATGTTTCTAGTCAAATCTTTAATCCCACCGGAATAATTCCTTGTCCCACTCAAGGAATCATTTGAAAAAGAACCTCCTTTTCCAGGAGAAATTGGCTCCCTTCCTCTCCTGCTAAAGCCACTACCTCTTGGTCTCATATAGTCTGCATGCACACGAAACAATGTTACAAGAGGAATGTAAACTATGATATTTGTATAAACAGAAGAATAAGTTCAAAATTCAAAAGAAGTCTAAACATGCCTTGTCTCTTGTCATCTGTTTCACCATCATCCTCTTCAGACTCATAGCTTGGATCCATATTAGGGTCTGAATGTATTTCTGGAATTTCCTCCAGTCTACGCTGACGCTCTTCTGGCGTCTTTAGAAGTTGCAACTTCTCCACACATTCTCTAAGCGTGAACATTGGTCAAGGAATACTAAACAGTTTTCCAAAATCACTCTATTAATTGTGAATTCACTTGCATAAACATTCAATTATTGATGAACAGGAATTAATGTTGTCATTTTCTTAGCTAAACTACATGGTGAGAAATAAAACAATAAGCTGGACTGATGGAGAGATAAAGCATAAAGAAAAGAATGGACAAAGACAAGATTGGGAAAGAGGCAAGAGGAGAATTTAGAACTAAAACACAATATCCAGACTGCATGAAAGATTATAACATAATAATAATAAAGTTGCTCATAAACTCATAAAGTAAAGGATATTCCTTTCGGCGCCCTAAATCACTAGCTCGGTCACGGAGATGACTGAGACGCAATATCTCTGCTTCCATCCACTGCAATGGAACAAGAAGTATTACACACCATATGAAATAAAACAGACAAAGGGCAATAGCAATGTCATGTTGTCAGCTATCTACTTCCATTTCTTTTATTCGCTTTACTCAAATTTTAATGGTGAAGTTTCAGATATTGAATCAGGAAAATTTAAAATATTGATTTTAAGGATGTATCATGATGATCTGTAACCTTCTCTCCAAATTCTATTTCTGGCACTCACTTCACAATCTTTTCTTTTTTCTTTTTTTCCGTTTGGGGG
>NW_006262022.1:6636153-6662205 GCF_000493195.1 Citrus x clementina
TTTTTTTTTTTTTTTTTTTTTTTGGGGGGGGGGGGGGGGGGTGGAAGGGGAAGGGGAGGAATTAGAGAAAGACAAAGACCAGAATCAAAATAATCCTTGAAATCCTGTAGATTTTATTGGCACTTGCTTGTCCCTGAAACCATTTACTTTGAACCTTATATTAATTTACCATTATATATCTAAGCATTAGATCCCCAAAACATTGAAACCATAATAATTACTTAGTACTATGCACGTGAGTTAAAATATTTAATGAAGCAGCGTTCATAGTGTTCTCACGCAGCATTTACATTCTCCTTCTGCAGTACAAATATAAAACAAAAAAATCTTAAAATAACACTAAAAATGGACTATTCTGAACCTTTGCATAGCTTTAAATAACAAGAAAGGGGTCTTGCAATCCTCTTATTCATTATCCCATATATTCCCTCCACTTTGGCACCAGGACTTAACCGAAGGTTGAAGTAAAGACTTTTCTCAACAATTGGTGAGTGGAAGTGAGCAGAAAGGACAGGACGTTGGCAAAACATTGCTTTCTTGCCATAATATGGACAAGACTCCCTCAGCCCGTGGTTAATAATAAGATTTGAAATGTTGGAATTTAGGTAATTTATTCTCATATATTCGGCATTTAGTTTCTCATCCATCTTCTAAATTTAGTTAGAAATGCTTTCTAAGCATCTATATTTTACACTCTTCCACTATTTCTTGGAAGTAATTTCCTCTGGCGATACATGTTATAAGCCAAAGTTATCTATTTGACTTCTTCAGTACTGATAATTGGCAACCACCATGAAGAAAATAAAAATCAAGTTGATTTATTGAATAATCAAAGAAAATGTGCTGGAAATAGAATAAACTTCCTGAAGTGCCATGGTTTTTTCCCTGAATGCGCAGGAAATCAAAATCAAGTTGAGTTAATCCACTATTAAATAACACACAATGAACTTACATCTTTGACTCTGACTTCCTGGAGTGCCATGGCTTTTTCCTGAATGTCTCCCTGCAAGGAACCAATTAAAACATTTAAAGAAAGAACAAATATATAATTCATGGCTGATTCAAAGCAGAAATGGAACGTTGTGGGCTTACCACAGTTAGACGGTTGATAAGCCCACACTTTATGCTCTGGCGGAGACGCTTGCATTCATCCTAACAGATCAACAGAGGAAACATGAATACAAAAAAGAAATTACATGGACATATAATGAAATAGACACATAAACACAATGAATCTCCATAACACAATCTGTAATCCACAATGCTATGACAAACACCCCTCACTATTTGTATATTTGTTTACCTTTTATTTATTTTTCTTAATAATGACGTGTAGTTGTACACTCTATTTTAACTCCCCATCGTATGTTATTCATGAGGAACAAGCTACTTAACTAGCTACTTAAAAAGTGTTCAAGTTAGAAGCCTTCTAATTATTCCCATTTATGTGACTTTCTGAATCCAAAAAAGCAGATGGCAAATTCATCACTTTCTTGGCATGAAGGCAAACAAAAGAGACTAAATGGAGATATAACATGCATGAAATGTTCATTAATCACCTCTGTAAACTCTTGATTTGAGATTATATCAATTGATATGACCTCCGTCTTGTTCAAATTCAATATTTCTAAGAGGATATCGGTTGTCCTTTTGCCCACTTTATATGGTTCAGTACCTTTGCTTGTACCTGTGCAGAGTATCATGATATACTTGAAAATGAAAAGATTTCAAAAAAGACACTCCAAAAATAATATGGCTGATGAAGAGATATCTAGACATGTACCTGTAACTTGTACTAGCCTATACAAATCTTGTTTTTGGTGAGCACTACCAGATATTCTGATTCTTGCAAAGGTACCAACAACTTTGTCGTGAAAAGTTTCAGTATCTTCTAGCAACTCTTCCACAAAATTACGCCGCAAATAAATCAGATTGATGTTGTGCATATCGATTGCAGCATAATCATCAACATTAGATTGAAGTCCTCTGTGATCACCCTTTTTACGTGTCTTGCGTTTCTTATCTTTACCCCCCTTTACTAAGGCATCAGAGCTCCCATCAGCCTCCAACAGATTTGATTCAGTATCAACAACACTCCCCTGAAGTTCATCCACCTGAGAATCCTCCTTTGTGAGAAAGTGAGATTCAAGTAATTTAAGCATTTCAAAATGCCCCACACGTGGTTTCCCAAACAAATTTTGGAGGCGTGCATCACAGATAACATGAGTTCTACGTTGAGGATCCCGGAGCTTATATTTTTTTATATATTCCAAAAGGAGTGTCTGAACATCAAACTGAGATAGAGCTGATTTGTCGCCATTTCTCATGTGCATAACCAAATCCAAGAGCTCCTTCGATGCCCACTCAACACTTCCATCAGTAGATGCCCCTTCACCACCAGATAATTTCACTGTTCCTGGTGACACCTCATCCTTGGCACGGGATTTGGACCGTTTCTTGGCCTTCCTTCTTTTAGAGACAGTTGCCTCTGCATTTCCAGAAGAACTGTCTGAACCATGTCCCCCATCAACATTAGCATCATAAAGTTCGTCAGGTGAACTCTGTTTACCAGCATGTGTATCAGATCCCTTCCAAGGATTTTTTGCACGTGCAAGTTCATCTGAGCTCAAAGAAAGCCTCACTTTTAAATCAAGCCAATAATCCTTAAAGAGATACTCCCAGCTATTTTTGTCATCAAAATCCACTTGGGCCTACAAGATAAAGAAGGAAGAGACTATAAATGGAAAGTTAAATCATCAGCAAATACTAGATTGTTACAAGATTCAAACTCATTACGATATAGTCAGCTTCTGTGCTACTCATAGAAAGTTTTCAATATGTATATCATACTGCCCTGACATGTTTTGATTTTCCAACGAAACAGTCAAATCAACTGTACACGATCAATGCCAAAATCTCCCACCAATCAATAGCCTAGTGCCAATATTAGCTGCTTGCCATTCACCAGAATAATTAAAGGAAGCCCAAGGACACCAACTTGGGTGAGGTCACAGATTCAACATTTCAAATAAATCAAATCCTATTAAAATGATAAACTCTTCGAATACATGTATCAAATAAAATTGTTCAGAGCTATAAAATCTTCATATGAGATGGCCCGCAAAAGAAACAGTAGCAACGATGCTTTTTTTTTTTTTTTTTTTGAGGGGGGGAAAGCATACGTACCGTTTCCTTATTTCCCTGCTCATTCCTTTCAATCAACATCACAGTTTTCATGCATGTCTCACAAAAGCCCTTGTTACCTCTCACACATAAGATGACGGCATCTTTGGTGCACCCTTTGCACAAGGAAAACGTACAAGTGTAGCACATATAGTATGCATTCTTCTCGCAAATGCTGCATAGATGCCAACCTGAATAATAAATAAATAACAACATTCCAATTAGATAGGCAAATAACCCATGTAATAGCCATGTTTTAACAGGGGAATTTAAAAAAACTATAAAAAAAAAAAAAAAGACAAGCACAGCAAAGATATGAAGATTTAAGGTCCTCGAATTAACTATTAAACAAAAGAGAGAGAGCACTAGCAATAGCATGGGCCAGCAGTCACATGCATCGAATATTGAAGAGGAAAAGTACAAAAGCCCATAGATATAACAAAAATCAGATAAACAAAAATACATGCAAGAAACAACAAGTGATAGCAAATGTATTAAAGCAATCCATCAATTCCTTCAAATAGCAAAGAAAAGAGGATAATCGCATAATACACAAACAGTATCCAAATATGACCTTGACCCAGTTTCAGAAACATTGGAAATAGGAATCTGAATTTCCCCATTGCTATAAAAAGTTCATAGGTGGATTTCAAACTGTCAAGGAAGTTTCAGAAGTTTTAGCTATGGTACTCGCTTCATGCATATATACAATAAAGTGAATGTAACCTTGAACACCTTCATCCCATATTTGATTGTTTGTGCCATCAGACAATTACCCCAAAATGTATAATCTTGGACATTGTGAACACAATAAATTCAAACCAAGTAGTAGTCTAACAATCTCACAAGAAACTTTTTCTTTAACAGACCAAAGGTTAAATGGTGATTTGGCTACGTTAGCATTATGATTACCACTTCAAAGTCAAAATGAAGATGCCAGATTGAAGTCAAATATATTTGAAAGTAGTTGCAAAGAACCAGTTGGTTGGCTGATTAGATGGTTCTTATGAATCAACTGGGCAATGTTTACACACAACAAAATTAGACTTGAGTTCTCCTTTCCCTTCCTAAAATTATTGTTATTTCTTAACACAAAAATAGACATTTTCCATTGCCAATTTCAAAGCAGAATCATGTTCAGACTTTCTTTTTTAAAAAAATTGTCACTGTAGACCAAAACAATAAGTGTAAGTTCATTTAAGACGAAGAAATTTAGGAGAGTGTAAATTGAAGTCAAGAAAAAAACTTGTCAGTGCTGGCAATCCATCAATTAGTTCACCATGACAACAAAGAGCATGAACCGACCTTCTCCACAAGAGGCAGAACATAAATTCAACAAATGAAACATAAATGTATTCTCTTAGTTAGTTCAAATGAAAAAGCATTTAAGGCTTATACTGAACACTCTCTTGCATAAAGGTGGCAGTGTAACACTATTGTTAACAACTGATCTTGAGAACCGCTCAAAATCAAAATAAAGCTAACGATATATTCACTGAGTCATAATACATGCACGGCATCGTTCCAAAAATCACATAATTCCAAACTTGCCACACATTTAGCAAGCTTCTAACAAATATAGATACCAAAGAACTGTAACTTGTAGTTTAACAATTGACTTCCGGATCTTCAATGTGTTATGGATCCCCAATGTTGAACCACTAAAAGCTTATTACAATCCAGGGTAGTAATCATGATTTTGCACTTTTACTTGACAGTGGAAATTACCAGTATTGACAATTGCCTTTGGAACTCCAAAAAATTTAAACACTCCTAGTCATCAAAGAATAGAGTACACTTCACATGAAGCACAATAAACCAACTTCATAAGTTTGCAAAACTAGAACATTGTGCTGGGAATATTGAAGATTTTACTTCCTGTCCCTTCACACAAGTCCACCCCTGCAAGCTTTGCTGTCGAGTAGGTCACACCTTTTGCAAAGAAAAGAGGAAGCAACAACTTCAATACTTATAAAAGAACTTGTGTGAAAAAGAAATAAGAGGAACAAGGCACTGCCAGGATGAAGGCATCAACGAATGTATTGAAGTGTTCCTATGGTAAACTCTATTTACATTTCTTGGTTTCAAATACTTGTGGTTAGCAGTAGAAACTCAGTTTCATAATAAAATTCATCATAAACTGGGTTTCAAAGCAAAAGTCTGCATCACCAAGAAGTCAGTGGCCACAAAAGACCAAATGCATGCAAAATGCTAGAAAGTAAAAACAAAAAGAACAAAGAGAATGATGATATACAACTAATTGAATGTTGAATAAAAACAAAAGAAAATGACACAATCATGCAAACACTCACCACAATTCCATCTACCCTTAGCTCGAAAGAAGGCCTCATCGCGATTAACACATGAAGGATGATATGCCTTTGGGCATCCCCTATAAACCCAACATCAAAAACCCCCAATCAGGATTAAATTACGTGAAATAAAAAACAACTAAAAAAAACAAATAAAAATATTGAGGAAGGCACTCATAATGTCACCTGCGATCACAGAGGACAAGGTCACCACCATCAAAGCAAATAAAACAAACATCCTCCTCAGATTTCTTCTTTGAAGGAGCTTTCCCAGGAGACTTGGAATTCTTCCCAACTCGCTTCCTCTTCCCTCCAACCATTGTACTCACTTCCTCCACATCATCACCTGTTCCCATCTCCTCTGCTGTCTCAGCCTTCTCCATTTCATCTCCAATGTTAGCTCCAACCTCCAAGGTTTCTTCCCCCACATCACCCATCTCCATCTCATCTGTCTCAGTGACCTCCAGAATTTCAGTTTCTTCTGCGGCTTTCTCCATTTCCTCCTCCACTTCAGCTTCTCCTCCTGCCACATCGGTAAACTCCATCTCCTCCTCTTGCACCTCTGTTTCTTCTGCTACATTACCAACATCAATCTCATCTGCTATTGTTGCCACTTCCGTCTCCGTCACTGTCACATCTGCCACCTTCTTCTCCTCATAACGCATCGTTTCCTTTGCCAAATCAGCCACCTTTATCTCTTTCTCCTCGTCCTCTGCCACATCAACAACCTTTGTCTCACCTGCAATCTCACTATCCTCAGCTATTTCTGCCCTTCCTTCAGCCACCACTGCCACATCAACAGTCTCTGTTTCCTCTGTAACATCAACTACATTTGGACAACCCACGGTCTCCCTATTCCCTGCAATTTCTGCCCTTTCTTCCATGAGGTCATCCACAATACCAGTCTCCTCTGCCACATTATCCACCTTCTTTTCACCCTCAGTCCGCGACTCTGCTGCCACATTATTCACCTTCATTTCATCCTCAGTCTGCGCCTCTGCTGCCATAATATCCCCTTTTTGTTCGTCCACAATCTCCTTTGCCTCTGTAACATCATCCACCTTCGTTTCATTTTCATTCTCTATCTGCGCCTCGACTGTCACGTCATCCCCCTTTTGTTCATCCACAATCTCCTTCTCCTGCTCCGCCACATCAACCCCCTTAATTTCAGCCCCGACATCAACCTCCTCAAACACCTCAGCCTTTTCTTCTTTTGCCTCTGCCACGTCATTCACGCGCTTCTTACCTTCCGTTTCCCCCTCGTCAATCACATCCTCTTCGGCACCCTCACCACCACCAATGGCCGTTGAAGGCACAACCAAATCGCCGCCATTCACCACATCCTCAGTATTAGCAACAACATCCCCATCCTCTTCACCAACCACCGCAGCAGTCACCACTGGCTCCGAGTCACGTGACTCATCCCCTCCAGAGAACTTCGACTCGTCCAACTCAGCCACAGTCTCGCTCTTCTCCACAAACTCATCATCTAATATCTCTTTCCCATCTCCCAACGATTGCTCTTTCGACGTTAGTTGTAGCGACTCGCTCAACTCGGCCATAGCTTCCGATTCGCATTGCGGCTCGGTTATTCCCTGAACCGCATCGTTGGAGTCCGTAACTGTCGCTGCTGTTGCGGTGAAATTATTCGAGTCATCTTCGACTTGAACAGAAGGGTTCGTTAATTTCGAAGCTTCTTCGTCTTCGTTCTCCATCTTAGAGACTACAGTATTCGATTCAAATTTGAGAAAACCCTAGAAATTGAAATGAAACCCTAGGGTTTTGGGAGCAATTTGTGATTTTTATTTTTTTTCCTTTGGATTTTAGTTAAAAATAAAATAAAATAAAATAAAGATTATGTAGAAAGTGTGACAGGGGGGAGAGAAGGAAGAGAGAGTTACGCAAGAGAATTTGACGCTCTCTAGAGAGAGAGAGGATTTTGTTGCCTCGTACGTGTGATTTTTTAATGGACGATACTATCCCTAATCCGGTGACTTCATGACTTTTTTAACCCCCAAAATGCTGTGGGGCCCCAGTGATGGTTGGTGATTATTCCGTGGTCCGTGTCCATGTGTTTACCCGCGCTTGAAGGACTTTCGCAACCGTGTGATCTGATTTTGACTTCTAATTTCATTTCTGAGATCGTGACCTCATCATACTTGGGATTTATCGGTTCTGACATTTTGTCAAAAACATTCAAGAAGTTATGCACGTATTTTATTTGTTTTACATTTCAAAATAAGTATTTGATTGTGATTCATGAACTACTCATGATATGTTCTGTTTTATCATAGTTAAAAGAAAATTATTTTATGGCATTATAACTAATTATAATTTAATAAATAAAATCATACTTTTGTGTGGGCAGTATTATTTTTCAAAGAGTTTTTAAAAATAAAATATTGTTATGAATTTAGAGCTAGCAAAATTTGATACAAGTCATCAAATTTTTATTAAATGAGTCGGTTCAAGTCTACACAATTATATATAAAATTTTACATACATAATGTTTTATTTATAAAATTCTAAATATAATTAGAATTTTAATAGTATAAATTTATAATATTTTAATAGACATATATGTGTTGAAACGTTGACAAAATTGTTGGTATTTAGCACCTGTTAATACTGAGGATGGGGATGTTGACAAAATTTGGTGACAAATTGGCCAAAGTTGGCACCGACTTTGGAAATTTGACACATGCATGTGGCTAAGTATGCAAAGCTTGAAAAGTTGGCACAAACCCTTAAAAATTTAGATGAAGCATGTGGTTGGAATTGTGAAAATTGGAGCCAAAGGAGTTGGTGAAGCATGGGACAATTTGACAAATTCACAACAACTTTGACAATTTGATAAATTGTTGGTGAACGCCGAATTTGTAATAGTGCAAAATATTTCCTATAAATAGAGGGAGTTTTTTCATTTGTTAAGCATCCCAAAATTGTTAAGCTTATAAGTTTCTAAGCTTTTGAGAGAAGTGAGAGAAGTGTATCTGGAGAATTTATCTTTCTTGTAGAGTGTGAGAGTATTGGGTATATTTGGGTTTCTGGGAAGTGTGATTCGTTACTCAAATATTTGTACTCTATTAATTGTTAAATAGACAATTATTCTTTCTTACCTCCGTGGATGTAGGTTTAATTACCGAATCACGTAATTCTTGTGTCCTTTATTTTTCTATAATTATTTTGTGCACTTGATTCCGCATTCCGCGCACAACAAGAGGTATCAAAGCCGACAGTTCGTACTTGGGGGGATACGGTACTGTTCAAGTATACGGTACTATTCCCATATACGGTATTGTTCACGAATACGATAGAGATGGCCATTTGTACTTGGGAAACAGTCTATTGTAAGTAGTGTGTATTTTTGCATGTCTAAGAAAGTTCTGTCAATAAAGACGATAAGAGTCTAAAGATTCTGGTTTTTAATTGGGACTGAGTTTCCGTCCAGTCTCCTGAGAACTTTCTTGGTGCATTTATTCACGCGAAATTAACATCATAGAGACTGTTTTTTGAAGTGGAAATAGTTCATTGAGAAAATGGTAGAAGGTGAAACTTCCAGAATTGAGGAGAGATCTACCGAGACTATTTCAGGAGACACTTCAGGTGGGAAGCGAGATTTGTCAAATCGCTATTTAGCACCTGTTATAGGAGGCCAGAAGATCGATGTTGAAAATTTTGATGGGAAAATCAACTTCGGCATGTAGAGGTGCGAAGTTATAGATGCCCTTATTCAAATCAATTTGGATGTTGTTCTGAAAAATAAAAGACACTTGTATGATGAAGAAATTTGGGATCGTATGAATAAAAAAGCATGTGGTCAGATCAGATCTTATTTGACTAAGGAGGTGAAATACTTGGTGAAGGATGAAGAGTGTGCGATGACTTTGTGACTTACATTGGAGGAGAAGTACTTGCTAAAAAGTCCTGAAAATCGTCTTCATGCAATGAGCCAAGTAAATGGCTTTCGAATGAAGCCTGAGGTGTCAATGCACGATCATGTCTCAAGATTTGAAAAGTTACTTGCTGATTTGAAGAGTCTTGATGAAGATATTAAGGATGAAGTCAAGGCTATGATTCTGTTACACTCACTACCAGAGGAATATAACCATTTTGTGACTACTTTGATATATGGAAATAGTGTGATTGTCTTCAAAGATGTTTGCACAGCATTGACTAACTTGGAGATTTGGAATAATGATAAAAATTCTGAACGAGCATCGTCTGAAGCTTTGTTAAGTAGAAATTGAGCGATGGAGAAAAAGAAATAGTGTGGTGGAAAGAATTCTCGATTCAAATTAAGAAGCAGAAATATTGCTCGAGATGAGTGTGTCTTTTGTCATAAAAAATGTCATTGGAGAAAAGATTGTCCAAAGACTCAAAAGAGAGATGAGAAGAAACCAGCAGCAACAAACATGGCACAAAAAGATGAACACTCTGATTATTCACTAAGTATTACTCCTGCAGTATACGTGGCTAGTTCGAGCAAGTGGATACTTGATACTGGAGCAACATGTCATTTGTGTCATATTAAGGAATGATTTATAGATTTTCGTAATCTGGAATCCAGTGCAGTTGTGATGAGGAATGATCAACCTTGTCGCATAATGGGGATAGGAACAATTCGGCTCAAAATGTTTGATGGAATGGTCAAAGAACTCAAAGAGGTTAGATTTGTTCAAGCTTTAAAGAAAAATCTAATTTCTGTGGGTGCTTTGAAAGCTAAAGGCTGCAAGGTTACCATTGAAGATGACACAATAAAGTTTACACATAGGGCTATGATGATTCTGTAAGGGATTCGGCGTCACAATCTGTACTATTTAAAGGGAGGTATAACTGATGAAGCAAATGTTGTTAAGGCGCACAGTGACACCACCAAGCTATGGCATGTACGACTAGAACATGCTGGAAGAAGTCTTTGCAAACTTTGATGAGGCATAGACTCTTAAAAGGTATCAAAACTTGTAAATTAAATTTCTGTGAGCATTGTGTAGTAGGCAAAAAAACAAGGGTCAAGTTTGGTACAGCTAATCATGATACTCGTGAAATCCTTGAATATGTTCATAATGATGTATGGGGACCAACAAAGACTGCATCAATTGGTGGAAGTCATTATTTTGTTACATTTGTTGATGATTTCTCTAGACGTGTGTGGGTGTACACCATGCAAGCAAAGGATGAGGTTTAAAGATTTTCGTGAAATGGAAGAAATTGGTGGAGATTCAAACTGACAGAAAGATCAAAGTATTACGATCTGATAATGAGGGTGAATATACTTCTGATCCATTCTTGCAAGTATGCCAGAACGTGGGTATTAAAAGACATTTCACGATGAGACATACTCCGCAACAGAATGGTGTGGCTGAGCGTATGAATTGTACTTTACTGGAGAAGGTACGGTGTATATTATCTAATGCTGGTTTAGATAAAAAGTTTTGGGCTGAAGCTGTGAGCTACGCAAGTCACTTGATAAACCGGTTGCCTTCTGCTGCAATTGGAGGTAAAACTCTTATGAAAATATGGTCTGGAAAGCATACACAAGACTATGATTCCCTTCGTATATTTGAGTGTTTAACTTATTATCATGTCAAAGATGGTAAATTGGATCCTCGTGCTATAAAAGCTATCTTTGTGAGATTTAAATGTGGAGTAAAGGGCTTCAAGCTTTAAGATCTCAAAGATAAAAAAGTTTGTGTGTAGTAGAGATGTCATATTTGATGAAGCTTCAATGATGAAAGTTTCAAGTTCTCAGCAGGTGGAAAACAAGACCAAAGGGTATTGCAGCGGGTGGAGTTTGATGCAACTCCATATGTACCAGTTAGTTTTACATCAGAGAATGGTTTAACTATAGAAGTGACACCTAGAGTTGAAGAAGAGATTATTTCTTCTAATGTCCCACAAAATAAAGAAACAATTGATGATGTAGATAATAATGATTTTATAGCAACAAGGAGGCCAATAAGAGAGATAAAGAAACCCGGATGGCTTACTAAAGATATAGTGGTAGCCTATGCACTTCCAGTTATTGATGATGACATCCCCAACACTTTCAGTGAAGCATTACGCAGTAATGAAAGTGATCAATGGAAGTTAGCCATGGAAGAAGAGATGAAATCTCTCCATCAAAATCAAACTTGGGAACTTGTAGAGTTACCAAAGGGAAAAAAAGTTATTGGCAATAAATGAGTGTACACCAAGAAGCAAAGATCCCCAAATCAATCAACTCCTCAATACTAGGTAAGGCTCGTTACAAAAGGTTTTGCTGAAAAGGAAGGTATTGACTACAATGAAGTTTTCTCTCCAGTTGTAAAACATACTTCCATTTGTATCCTACTTGCCTTAGTTGCAGAATATGAGTTAGAGTTAACTCAATTGGATGTTAAGACGGCGTTCTTACATGGAGATTTGGAGGAGGAAATCTATATGATTCAGCCTTATGGTTTCAGAGTTGCTGGAAAGGAGAATCATGTGTGTAGGTTGATTAAATCTTTGTACAGACTGAAGCAATCACCAAAGTAGTGGTACAAAAGATTTGATCAATTTATACACTGGCAGAAATTCACCAGAAGTGAACACGATCATTGTGTTTACTTCAGAAGACTACTAGATGGAGCTTTCATCTATTTGTTACTCTATGTCGATGATATGCTTATAGTTTCGAAGAATAGAGATGAGATCGAAAGATTAAAGAAGCAGTTGGCTTCTGAGTTCAAGATAAAAGACTTGGGTGATGCACAGAGAATACTTGGGATGGAGATTCGTAGAGATAAAAAAAATGAAAGCGTATGGTTGACTCAAAAGTCTTATTTGAAGAAAGTACTAGAAAGATTCGGTATGGATGACAAAACTAAACCGATATGTACACCTCTAGCTCCTCATTTCAAATTAAGCTCTTCTTCATATCCTATATCTCAAGAGGAGTGCGATTACATGGCTCGTGTTCCATATGCTAGTGTTGTGGATAGTCTTATGTATGCTATGGTATGCATAAGGCCCGATATATCTCCAACAGTAAGCATGGTTAGTAGATACATGCACAATTCGGGTAAAAATCAATGGCTTACGGTAAAATTGATTCTCCGATATCTGCATGGGACAGTTGATGTTGGGTTATTGTTCAAGAAGGATTGTGGTCAACAATGTGTTGAGTATTGTGATTCTGATTTCGCTGGAGACCTTGACAAGCGAATATCAACAACAGGTTACGTATTCACATCGGGTGGAGGACCGGTTAGCTGGAGGTCGATTCTACAATCAACAATTGCTCTGTCCACTACGGAAGCAGAGTACATGGCAGCAACTGAAGTTGTAAAGAAAGATATCTGGTTAAAAGGATTGTTAGGTGATTTGAGAGTAATCCAAGAGAACATTGCAGTCTTTTGTGATAACCAAAGTGCGATATTTCTCGCGAAGAATCAAACATATCACGCTCGGACGAAGCACATAGATGTGAAATATCATTATGTGAGGGAGATTATCGAGGGTGGTGATGTGTTGTTGAAAAAGATCAATACCAAGGATAACCCATCAGATATGTTGACAAAGGTGATTTCTAGAGTTAAGTTTCAACATTGTTTGAAACTAATTCAAATCCTTCGATTGTGTTAAGTTATGTCCTTAGGGAATTTTGAACTACAGTTGGTTTGATCCCAAATTTTGAGTACGTAGGCAGTCATAGAGATGCAACCGCTTTGATGATGATAATTCGTTGGCAAGTCGGCTCAGATTTGGACAAATCTTCGCCGAGGTGAAGAATTGTTAAAAAGTTGACAAAACTTGGTGACAAATTGGCCAAAGTTGGCACCGACCTTGGAAATTTGACACATGCATGTGGCTAAGCATGCAAAGCTTGAAAAGTTGGCACAAACCCTTAGAAATTTGGATGAAGCATGTAGTTGGAATTGTGGAAATTAGAGCCAAAGGAGTTGGTGAAGCATGTGACAATTTGACAAATTCACAATAACTTGGACAATTTGGCAAATTGTTGGTGAACGCCGAAATTGTAATAGTGCAAAATACTTCTTATAAATAGAGGGAGTTTTTTCATTTGTTAAGCATCCTAAAATTGTTAAGTTTATAAGTTTCTAAGTTTTTGAGAGAAGTGAGATAAGTGTGTCTGGAGAATTTATCTTTCCTGCAGAATGTGAGAGTACTGAATATATTTGGGTTTCTGGGAAGTGAGATTCGTTACTCAAATATTTGTACTCTATTAATTATTAAATAAACAATTATTCTTTCTTGCCTCCTTGGATATAGATTTAATTACCGAACCACGTAATTCTTGTGTCCTTTATTTTTCTATAATTATTTAGTGTGCTTCATTCCGCATTCCGCGCACAACAAGATGTTCTTATATATATATATAATAGAGTGTAAATATATGATGTAAATCTTATTAAATATATAATTATTAAGTAGGTTATTAGGTAATAACCAGTTTATTTTCTGTCGAGTTAAAGTATAAGTATTATAACACAATTATTAAATGAGTCGTATTTGTGTCAACCCAATTTTGACACAATATGAAACTAACATAATACAAACACGATTCACTGACCGTTTTATTAGCTCTATATCAATTTAGTGTTTTCCAGTTTATAACACATTTTGTAATCATGAAATGTACTTTACATATAGAAACACACATAATGTGCTTGGATGAAATTTTGGAGAAAAATGTGACTACCAATAATAACTATTTTGTGAAATAAATAAAGAGAAAACGAATAAGTTTTGGTTTTCCAAATGATTTCTATTAAATTTGTTTTGAGAATGGAGATAACTTTTTTTTAATTTCAAAAATTTGTCTAACAGGCCCTCAAAATAACTTTTTTTTTTTAATTTCAAAAATTTGTCTAACAGGCCCTCAAAACAATGTAAAAGAAAAATGGATACCAAATGTTTGACGAAAAATTGGAAGTACAAAAAACATTTTAAGACAGACAATGACTACGATATCATACTCAACAACCCAAACACCCTTGTATAATTAAATTTTATTTATTTTCTAACCGCTCCCAAACTATAGCATATAATACCAATCGAATATTGTAATCAGATTTCATGCTCAGCTTAGGCTAGTCAGATTTTATTGATTTTCTTCAAAATAAATGATATAAGAAAAAATACTTTCTTTGATCTTTTTCATAAAATGCCAACACCATACAAATTTTCACCGTTCCGACGCATCTGAAAATGATAGTCGATGAAAAGCGGACTCTAAAAACGCTGTTTCTGTTTTTTCAAATTTTCTTCTCAAAACGTGAAAATAATTTAGGGGGAAAAAAACATTTTCACTTATTTCTAAGTCATTTCACTTCATGACGAAATCCAAACAGAGGAAACCAAACTCACTCGGAGTCTTGTTAATAGTAATCTATTATTTCGATAATAACAACAAATGGCACAAATCAATAAGTTTTTTAATGGATTAAAAAATCTCCCACATCGAAAACAAAAAAAAAAAATGCAATCCTACCACATCAAATTCTCAAACCAACTATCCAGCTCTATCCAGTTCCAATCTCAAACCTTCAACAAATCTAAGCTAAAACAGTATCCAAAAATAACATGGAAAAATAACTAGTATGACAAATTGATAGCTGACACAAATGCCATCTATCAGTACCTTCGAGAATAGCGGTCCAAGAACCTCCCTGAAGGGCACTCATATGCTAGGTGTCCTCGTCCACCACAGTTGTGACAGACCATCAACGGTCCCATACAATCCCTGCTCATATGTCCCAGCTGCTGGCAGTTTCTACATACTATGTCTCGGTAACCACCACCACGAGCACCACTGCCCCCACTGCCACGAGCACCACTGCCACCACTGTAGCGATCTCCAAGACCGCCAGATTTTGGACAGTGTCTAGCAACATGTCCAGAAACATTGCACAAGTTACAGATGGGATCATTGGGACAATCCCGTGCCAGGTGACCTGTCTTCCTACAGTTGTTGCAAGCCTTGTCATTTGTACAATCAGCTGCAAAATGACCCTGCTTATAGCAGTTGTTGCACAATCTCAAGTCCCCAGGTGGCAGTGGGGGAGCAGTGCAGTCTCTTGCACGATGTCCAGCTTTGCCACAGGTGTGGCAGATGCCCTCATTTGGACAGTTGCCAGCCATGTGCCCTGGTTCCCGGCAATTCCAACATAATGCCTTTGTAGTGCATTCTGAAGCAATGTGGCTGCACAAATGTTTTCAAGCACAATTACAAGTAAAACATCAATATTGCCCATTAATTCAAGTGATGAGAAAATCAGAAGAATATCACTACATTATTCAAGGGAGATCAATTCCTTTCTCATCACTGAAAAAAATTTAAAATACAAAGTTAGGTCACGAAACTTCCCCAAAGGCCTGTTTAACTGCAGAATATTTCAGGAATCAAAGCAATGCAATTATCTTCTCCTCCTAAAAATCTCATCTGGCAATGTCCATAATTTGGGCCTCAAGATTAGAGAAAAGGGGACAGTGAACACTATGTATTTCGAAGCAAAGGAACAAAAGCTGCATTGAAGCATATGTAAATTTTACACCAACGTAATACCACTAGTTTGCAATTGCAGAGTGTCTTAGTGACTTGGTTGAACAAGCAGCAACCATAAATATTAATAAGGATCAATTAAGGATGCAATGTTCCACTGGCTAAGGCCAAAGTAAAACACATGGGTTAAGGTACAATCATTCCAGAGATCAAGATTAACTAGTCACCACAATTTACAAACACAGAAAAAGTTAGTGAAGCTTGTACCTACACCAAACTAGTCCAAAAGATATCAATTCCAGACATAGCAGGGAAGCAAATGCTTGAACATATAGATTCCACATTAAGCCTCCCCCACACAGGCAATTTCAAGGAATTTATGCTTTCTACACAAAAATTTGTGTGAATCATTAGGGTGGCATTACTTTCGTTTTAATAATGGCATTATTCATGAGTAAGTTTAGAAATGGCAAATGCTTGAACATATAGATTCCACATTAAGCCTCCCCCACACAGGCAATTTCAAGGAATTTATGCTTTCTACACAAAAATTTGTGTGAATCATTAGGGTGGCATTACTTTCGTTTTAATAATGGCATTATTCATGAGTTAGTTTAGAAATGAAATTGATGGTTTAAACTCTAAAGGTTGGAAAACATGTTTTGCCTTTTGGAAAAGCATGTCAAACATGCTTCCCAAAGGCTTTTTGTTTTCAAGAATGGAAATGATGTCTAAGAGGATACCAGACAGCTACACAGCTGCACACCTTCACAGACCAACTGCAAACTACATGTGAATTACGAGATGTATAATAATAATAATAAAAAACTCGTATGTTCAGTTCAAGTGATCAGATATCAACTTATATACTTTTATTTGTCTCAAATGAAAGAGATTACATACCCTGGAAGACCACAATTGTGACAAATTGCCACATTAGGGCACTCTCTAGCAAAATGACCTGGCCGTTTGCAATTCTTGCAAAGATTACTTTGGCTGACAAAAAATGCAAAGAAGATTAATTCCTGAGCAGAAAAAGAAATGCATGGTACAAAGTAAATCTAGAATTATTTTAGTCTAAAACAGTGAGGACCCCATTTTTAAATTGATTTTGAACAATGGTAAATTGAAAATAGAAAAAATAAAAGAGCCCTTTTTTCTTCGTTTGGTGTTAGAAAAACATGAAACCTTAAGAACTTTTCATCCTAATGAATAATGAAGAATCTTACTCTTTGGTTTTTTGGGGCTTTCCAAATAAAAGAGAAGGGTATCCTCAAAAGAGTTAAGTAGCCAATATAATAAATGACCGACAGAAGCATTAATAAGAAGAATCCAGGACATAATACAAAAACAGCTATAACACACAGTGAAAATAAATATTACTTTCAAGAAAATATTAACTCTTGAATGCAATTCAGTGACAAGGAATTCAAGACATAACTTGCCACAGAACAACTCAAAACACAAAACCAAATTTCCAGTATAGTTTTATCATAAAACACCACACAGAAGGCAGGGAAAGAAGTATCTCCACAACCATGATGGCGTTAGGTAAATAACTGAATAACACAATTGAGTAAACTGATGCTATTGTATGAAACTCCGAGACAGTTTAAAAGTAGTTAACCAAGTAATTAGCATGAGAACAATCATAAGCAGAAATGCTAAAAACAATTCTGAAGATCCTCGAAGACATAATCATGTAGAATCATCAACCATAACTAGAATAACGGTCAGCTACAAAAACAACCTCCACCAAAGACATAACAGTCTCCTTCACCCCCCACCCCCTCAAGCCAATAAAGAGAAAGAAAAAACAAGTTTATGATCAAAATTAGAAAACCTGTAACCCCGACGAGACCCTCTCCTGTATGGTGCATCACGGTAGGAGAAGCGATCAGAGCGGATCTTACGATCCAGCGGGCTCCTGCTCCTGCTCCTGCTTCGGCTCCTGCTGACAGAACTCATGTTCAACTAACACCTATTAACACCTACCACCACCGATCTGCAAAAACTTCACCACCAAACACCAGAATAGCTGCTGCCTCCCTGTCCAAATCACAACCATACACCCATCATCATCCATGAGTACAAACCAAGCCCCTACCACACCCTTCAAAACAGAAAACACCAAATCCTAAAAGTAAAAGAACACAGCATTTCAGCAAGCACCAATCATATCCAACTACATATCACTGCATTCAACATCATCTCCATAAAACAACCTTCATAGTAAATTCATGGATCTCCTCTAAAAAAAACTTTCCCCAACACAGCAAAGACAAAAAACATAAGGTGGGCAGAAACTCAAAGTTCTTGACCAGCCATCTACACTGGATACAGGTCAGACCATTAAAGTGGGCCGTGGAGGTTTTAAAGAGAAAAATGAAAATAAGAAAGACAGGAAGAAGCTAGCACCACTGTACTTGTGTGTTTTTTCTATCTCTCACAACTTTTCTGCCTCTTAACTTCAAGGCAGTCCCCTCCCCTCCCCTCCCCCACCCCCCCCCCCCCCCCCCTCCAAAACACAAATATGGAAAAGGTCAGAGGATCATAAATTGAAAAGGTGGGTGTCATGAGAAAAAGAGACCCGGAAGCTAGCTATTACCATAGGAAATCAGCAACCACAAGACGTGCTTATAATTTCTCACAGGGAGCATTTAGAGAATTCCAAGTATGTAAGGAACAAAGATAACAAGAGTTAGCTCAGGGAAGTCTGACCCCTCAAAAAGATTGGGGAAAAACTTGTCCTGTCATCTGGAGCAAATTATGCTCCAAATGTACACCATAATTAGAGATCACGTGTTGGCATATGGTAGCATGTTATTTTAAATCTGCACTGCATCCACATTTCTTCTGTGCTCAGGGAATAGAAATACCTCTTTTAACCAAAGTATCATTCCCACAAATTCTTGTTATTAATTATTTCATTTCTATTTTCCCTAGACATTGTCATAATAATAGACGTCATGACGATACTAACAAAATAACACATGATTCGAGTTAAACTGAGTACCTATGTCAATCATGTTTTCTAGTTACCACACACCTCACCCTATCCCACCCCAAACTAATTCAATTCCCCTCCAAAGGTTGGCAAGAAGGAACTTTAAACCATTGACCTCTTGCTTCCACCGCGAGAGGCAAACCAACTAGGTTGTCCCATTAAAGACTATGTCAATCCAACAGAAATAATACAACTAAATGGAGGATAATAAATAGAGAGGTAAAAGGACAGATTTTGGTCAGCGACAAGTCTCCTAATTCTCAAAAGTGTGATTTTGGATGCAAAAACTAAGCACGTCGCCAGTTTGGCACAAAAATCAGTTAGTGCAGGACTATTTCAACCATTTGGGATAAGTTTGGGATGCCTATCTCCCACAATTTTGCTATATCACCATCCGTAAAAGTGATGATGATGATATTGGCAAACAGAAAAGAACCCATCTTTCCTTGAAGTTAGTGGCAGGAAATTGTTTTAGATTGTACTAACAAAAGTAGGCACATAGGGTTCCATTTTAGAAATGATTTACCTTAGATTTCGAATGATCCACATTAGGGAGGAGCATTTGTACAAAAGTCACACCCTAGTCAATAAAATGTACTAGCTTACTGGGGTGTGAGCAGAGCATTAGTGTAGTTTTGCTATTCAGATTTTAATATTTGATGCAGCACACAACATGTTGCACAATACAATAGCATTGAGATCATCTAGGTACTCCAGCGTTCATTTCTTTCTTCTTCTGTTTTTTTAAAGATTCTTCTGATGAGGATTTTAATCTAGGTCAGAAACAGCTTGATTTCAGGTTAAAACACACTGGTTGAAATATTTTTCTAGTACCATAAAGCACTCAACGGGAGTAAAACAGCTATCAGAAATAAAAGAGTTAGATGTTAGTTTTGGCACTACAAAGCAATTTATCCAGAGCAATATAAAAATATATTAAGCCCTTCCAATAAGATACATGCATATCTCTGCTTGTTTGCTGAAACTCAGACCCAAAAAAAAAATTATCAGTTATCCTTCACAGACAGATATCGCAAGAATTCATCTTTGTTGAATCTACCGATGTCTAGGTCCCCTTCACATACACAAATTTCTTTCATAGGACAGACTGAACTCATTTGGATCACACAGACATAACCGCAAGTTGTCAGCTCTTTTCCGCAACATAGACAACGTAATGGTAATCTCAATCGACCCGGGAAAAACTTATTTTGGCAACTTTTGTGCAACAATTTTGTGCATATTGAAATTGACTCATCGTCAACCAAATACACCTATGTATTATTTTCCTTCAACAAACAGCTCAAATTTCCTTCATAATGAATCATTATTCATAAAATTTCTGGATTTCCAAGTTCAAATCCCACAGACACCACCACAAACAGCATAAATTCCACCAATCATCAATTTTATAGAAAATTTAGAAACAAATTAAAAACAAAAAACCTCGTGAACTATGATTTCACGCACATATATATACACATACGCAACCACGTGTATTTTAGGTCAAAATTATAGAACACTAATCTCTGAGCAGTAGACCTAAACCCTAACCCTAACCCTAACACAGAGCAACAGAATTGAATAACAATTAATCAATTAAATGAACAAACCTGATGAGTCTTGCTCGGCGAGTCAGCGAAAATTGTTGTCGACGAGAACTGTTTTAGCTAAAGAAATTACTTTTATGTACGGACGGAATTGCGACTGTTACGATTTTCAACTCCTGGAGAAGGAAAAGATGACGAGCAGCCGCTAACAGATTTGTGTCCGACAAGTGCCTAATTTGGTCATGTGATGTCCGGTTTGGTTATAACCGGAAACGACGACGTTATAACTAGCAGGCCCACTTTTTGATTTTTGTGGGCCCAAAATGGCCCATTGAGCCTTATATTGCTTCCTTTCTATTTTGAAATAGTATTAGTTAACAGAAATAAACAATTGTATGAAATATAAATTGATGTACGTGTACCATAATATGATTGGTTGATTGAATAGAATTCGATTTATTCTATATTCATACCTCGACGAGGCCTTTTCCCCTCTTCAGAAAATGTGGAATAGAGTTACATTTCTCCCCTTCTATTGTTTGGGAGAGTAAATTTCTAAGCTATATATATATACTTGATTGGTCAATAGGCTCTGGTATAAATGTATACACATATAGATCTAGAAAAAGTAGAAAATATTAAACTTTTTCTTGTAAGGCTTACTTGAGAAGCTCTTTTTAGCTCTATTCAAAGTTATTTGTCTAAAAAAATTTCGTAGATAAATCATTAAAGTCTTGAATCCTTGTGTATATAGAAAGCTCCAATATTATAGAAATTACAAATTATAAGAATTTGTCCATTAATAAAGAAACAAAAGTTTTAAATAATAATGTGTTAATTGAAAAAATTTGTGCAGCCGGAAGGTTTTACATCATTTTCATATTAATAGATAGACTAAATAGTGTAATAGGTGAAGCTTCGTCATTCTCTTTCAATCATCCGATGGGTCATACTTTGCACTTCCAAAGTTTATTCAATGACAGAAAAGTTGAATAGTTTGTCTCAATTATTTTCTTGTGGCACACAATATACAAGATGAGTTAAGTGTCTTCTGAATAATATTAAAGCTCTTCTGAATAGCTTTAAAGATAAGTAAATAAAAGAAAAAGCGAAGGAAATCCCCTACCAATAAAGGGCAGAGAAGCTTTATTACAGAAATTAATTACCATCTCCTTTAGTAATATTCTAGAGATGGGGTTATTTTTATTCCGCAGAGAACAATCTCATATTGCGGAATCAATATAGAAAACCAGGCTATTCCGACCAAGCAATTAATGAAAGCATATAAAATAGAAGAGTCATTAAGAATTATCTTCAGACTTCAGGGCCCTACAAAATATGAACACGTATAATCACCAGGATGAGGTGTAATGGTGTATGTATATATAGGAAGTGGCTATGGTGGATTTGAACGTATGGTTATAAGGTAATGGTCTACGGTGGAACAACTCCGCCATAGCCGCCCCTGGATCGACAGGTCATATGCAAAACCACGTATTTTCTGCCTCAGCTTTAAAAAAGGTCATCTCCCCAGAAGAAGTTTGAGGGCTGGCATTCTTAATTTGCTGCTTCATACACTTGCAGGATGAGTCGTCAGAGAATAAAGATTTAGAGACACATCATCCGAAGGTCCAAATACCGCACTACAAAGTCGATGAATGAAAAATCTTACTTGTCGATGAGAAAGCAAATGATCTCATCAAGTGAGGTCTCCAGCACCGCTATCAGCTGTGGACACTCAAGTTTATCCAGTGCATCTGTCAAACAAGTCCACACAGACAGTCTTCGAAAAGCTCACCGATCCCAACCACAAATGAAAAATATATGTTCAGCGCAGGACGTAGTATGTATACTAAACTATACACCACTGCAGTAAAGATAATACCGTATGTTCCACCAGACATTTCAATGGTGATAGTGCAATGAGATTACCAATCTCCTCTTGGATGCCGACGTCTCCCCATGTAATACCATTAATTGTAGTTGCTGATTGGATTAAAAAATTGAATTAAAAAAAAGGCTGAAAAAATGTTTTATAAAGCTTAGTATCTCTATAATACTATCATTAACTCCCAATAAAGTTTAGTATCTCTATAAGATTATCATTTTGACTCCCAATAAATTCAGCAAAACGGGCTTTCTACATCATTAGGTTCATTTTCCTTGCCTCCCATTTCTTTAAGAAGCTTCAAAAGAATATCAGAACTCAATTCTGCCATTTTCTTTAAAAAGAAAAGAAATCCAGCCCGTTATTTTATTGTTTAATAGTTAAAAAATTAAAAAAATTAATAAAGAGAATTGAGTATTTCAGATCAGTAAATCGCAAGGAGTGGTTTTTGCAAAAAGAAAATGGGTTGTTTATGGGCAGTGAATTATTTACATACATTTTTTTTTTAGCAAAATGTGGTTCTTGATTCTTGATCATCTCCAGTTTGTTCTCTTGAATTACAATGATATCAATTTTAAGAAACCAGTAAGCTTCACGAAAACTGCGATGCTGGACATCAAATAGGCTGTTAAAAACCGTTACTACAGATCCTATACTTGGTGCTGTCTCTTGGATTGCTGGTGATGGGTGCATAGACCCATTGTTGAAAAGTAAGATATTTTTGTCTAGTTCTATAATTATTTTTACAATGTTTATTGTATAAAAATATAAGTTTTTACTTTTATTAAATAGGTCTCTAAGTTTTTACTATTACATAATAGTAACACCTCAAATTAAATATGGGTGACTAATATTAGTTTTGTTGGTAATAGTGGTGCTGAAACTACATGATTGCTAAGTCTGTTTCACTTGCACTTCTAGCAAGCCTAACATTGAGATGGTGCCTCACTTGGCGCTCACTTGGAGATCCAACAATAAGGGTGTGCAGCCCTATGACCAGCTTCCTTTGTCCATCGGTATCCACAAGATTAAGCCCTTGGCACACGTCAAACCCTACTGTCACATTCTTGGTTTTGCCCTTCTGCACATCCACTCTCTCAAACCCAACCAACTCCACATTTGGGGCCCCGGCTGTTGATGCACTTGGTGGCTTCCAAAATATTAGCACAACATGAGAACCGCTCATTGGCCCGTTGTTCTTGACACCAATGACAACGTGAAAATGCAAGTCTTTGCAGTTTACTGTGGTGACATCAATGGCTTGAGCATGAGAAGAGTGTATGCTGTTTCGATTTTTTTTTATGAGTACTGTGGAAGGAGCCGAGACTATAAACTTGGAGAACGATGAGTAGCTTAGTCCGTGGCCAAATGGGTAGACGGTTTTGCCCGAGTAAAACCTGTAGGTTCTTCCGGGGAGATTAGCTGTGGCATTGGCTCTCATGTTCATGTCTGTCATTGGCAACTGATCTACATACTGTTGCGGATACCATGTAAACGGAGACCTTCCAGCTGATAGTTATGACAAGTTATTTAAGCAATTAACCTCAAGCAGTGGTACAAAAGCTTAAACTGATCAAACTGATCATGCGTTAATTAATTACCTGGATTATAGTCTCCAAAGATGATTTGAGCTATCGCATCTCCACCAGCTTGTCCTGGATATCCCACCCACAATATCCCTCCAATTTTCCTATTGCTTTTTGCAAAAGAGATATCAACAGGACCAGCAGCCATAACAACAAGAATCACTGTCCCTTTTGTAGCATTAGCTACTTCCATCACCAGCTTTTCTTGATATCCTGGTAAAGTCAAGTTCTCTCTATCGAGCCCTTCTGCTTCTATAGACTGATCAAGGCCCACAACCACGACAACAACATCAGCCGCGGCTGCAGCCTTAGCTGCCGGTTCAATAAGGGAGTCGTCTTGGCATTTCACATTGCTACAACCTGGTGCATATGTCACAGCGGACACATACTCTTGCAGGCCCTGTAAAGGACTAGTATAGCCACAAGGTATGCCAGCATAGTTGCTTATCATCACATTGGTGGCATTAGCATTTGGTCCTATAACAGCTAAGTTCTGGGTGGCATTTGAAGACAAAGGAAGAGCTCCGTTGTTACCTAGCAAAACTATTCCTTGCCTAGCTGCATCAAGAGCCAAGGACTTATGATCATCTGTACAAACATCGGACGGTCCTAAATTCCCCAGTGGCTGTGATTTGGGATCCCCATCGAAGAAGCCTAGCCTCATGAGGACAATGTAGTTGTATATTAATGCCTGATCCACCACAGATTCTTTAACCTTGCTCATGTTAACTGCATTCTCTGTATACTTCCCCAGATAATCCCCACAGTTCATGTTTAAACCTGTGTGACAAAATCATATAAAGAGACCGAGTATAAATGAAATCATGACTATCAATCAAACTCAATATATGCATTTATATGGATGCAAGTACAAAACCTGCGTTCAAAGCAAGGGCCACTGCATCTTCAGGCGTGGCGGTGTAACGTATGGCAGTGTCATAAACCTGAATAGAGTCGCAATCTGACACTATATATCTGCCAAATGCAACAACACAAGCACAATTAGGCACAACTAGTATGCATAGTAGCTTGACCTTGGATCATACGTAAGTACGTACCCATCAAGACCCCATTGGTCTCTAACAACTCCTTTGAGCAAATTTGGATCAGCACATGTTGGAATTCCGTTTACTCTATTGTACGAGCACATTACACTACTTACGTGTCCCTCCTGTACACAACTCTTAAATGGTGGCTGATACGTGTCTTCCAGGTCTTGCTTTGTCACCTGGAACAACCCAACACTTAATTACGACGACATAATTAAGATATCATACATGTATACAACATGAGGCCTCACACTAATTATGTTTACGAAGATACGATCAATATAACAAATAACAATACCTTTGCATCAAAGTGAAATCTATCAACACCTTTCCAATTGTCAACGTCATAAGCAGTATAATGCTTGCAACAACTGGAGACCTTAAGCCTGTCACTAGATGAATTTTTGCTATCACCTATTTCTTGCAAACCTCTAACATAATTCACAGCATATTTTGATACCACTAATGGATCCTCTCCGGGGGTTTCTTGGCCACGGCCCCATCTCGGGTCACGGAACACATTAACATTAGGACTCCAGTACGTCAACCCGGCTTGACCAACGTTGTACATGGCACGAGCCTCGGTTGACACCACTTGCCCCATCTTGAGCCACAAACTTGCATTAAAACTAGCAGCTGATAAAATTACAGCTGGGAAGCTTGTCGCACCGGGCACCGTGGCATTAAAACGCACAGCGGGTCCAACGTTTGAGACGCCGTGTAGCGCCTCGCCCCACCATTCGTAGGATGGCACGCCGAGCCTGGGAATGCCTGTGGCTGTGTTTACTAATTGTTGCACCTTTTCTTTCAGAGTTAAGAGTGAAACTAGGTTCTTGGCTCGGTCCTCATAAGTTAATGAGGAGTTGCAAAATGGGAACTGGCTTGTTTCTGACTTGCTCTTGTCACATGCAAATTGTTGAGGGGTACATTGGGTTGTTAATAAGAGGAGTATTGCAAGGCAAAGCGATAAGTGATATTGGGGTTTCAT
>NW_006262022.1:6662305-6714817 GCF_000493195.1 Citrus x clementina
CTACAATGCAAAAAGAAGTTGTTGCTTGTAAGTTGAGTGACACATGTATCATTTGGCTTGTTTCCTAGTTTAGGAAGAAATGATGCTTTGATGCTTAGGAGAAGCAAAAGCTTCTTTTAGTTCAAATGGTCCACGATGTATTAAATGATTTATTCCACACACACAATAAACCCAAAATGTGCTATGGGGGTAATTATATAAAATGATGCCAAATTCGTCTCCAACAAGTTTCTGAGTCAAGTTATTTTAATTAATCTAGTATCAAAGTTAAGCCTCTCATAGAATTTTAGCGAATTATATATTTTCAATTAGCTTTCTTAAACACACTATCGGAGTTTGAATTATAAGAGAAGTAATTAACGAACTAAGAAATCAACTTCAGCTTTTCCCTTACAATTATAAAAAATAAAATTAAACCAAGACCTTGTGTTTTGAATAAATTCATATTTAGCTCAACTAATTAATTTTAAACCTATTAGATTTAAGTTTTTACCAAAGCATGTAGGTGCTTCTTCTCTCGGCCTTATGTACATATATATTTTATAAAGCAAATTTTATTTTTGAAAATTTTATGTGATGGATATGAAGGATACGTACTAGTTTAGACTTCATCAACTATAGTTTTACGTACTAAATATATATATATATATATATATCAAATTGCGTGCGATACTTGAAATTGTGAACCTATCGAAATCTTGTACGATCAAGATTGTAGTGAATGTGATGGTGATTAACTATGGTTTCCACTTACTAATTTTATACTCAATTAATTAAGCGATGATGCCGTATCCAGAGCCAACAATGAAAAGAAATATTATTCTTTGTCGACGCAGCAAGCTAAGTTTTGATTGTTGTGCACTACTGATGGAAGTGTCTTCCAAGAATCTGCAATCATCAAAGCGCAGTGGGATTGGGTCATCAAGTTACTTGAAACGATGGCAAAGTCATATCCACTCCCAGCAAAGAGAACTGTGTGTCAAAAAAGTTTCCTAAAGTTTTCCATTAATTGCTCCCTTACTTACAGGTCAAAGTTTATGCTTTACTCATCAACATATACATGCTGCCACACTATCAACCAATATACAGTTACAAAGAATTAATACTTTTTTAAATAAAAAATGAAAAGCATGATCAACCCATGTACAGTTGCAAAAGCGAAAGGAAAAAGAGATTTATTACTTCGTCAAAATAATGAATTGAAAACAGCTTCTGCAATTACACTCTTTATCCTCGCCCTTTCTACTTAGATTTATGATTTGATATTCAAGTTTTTTTATTTTGTAGCCGCAATATATATATATATATATATTCTAATCCAGAATCTTGGACTTTATTACTTTAACAAATCGTGCATCTTGAACCAAATCAATACTCTATACACACACATTTCCTTTTTCTTTTTCTTGTAAACAATTCGGACCATTGGAAAGACTTTTACAAGACGTCTCAATGAAGCAATATAATGAAAACATTATGCATGTTTTAAATTTTTTTATATTATTTTTATATATTGTCATAATTATTCAATTTCAAAGTCAAATACACGTGACAATATATAAAGTACGTGCAAGTAATAATTCAATTGATCTATCCAACTCCGAGCTAAGTCGTTCTTTGATGACAACATATATTAGTTTGAGAACTTGTTTTACACGATCAAGAGGGAGATAGAATAAGAAATAAATTCAATAATATCTCAAAACTTTTAAGGTCGTGTTTGGATGTTAGGATTAAATATGGGATTGGACTAATTTTGGAATTAAATTCTTATCCCATGTTTGGCAAGCTTAGTTGGATTGGACTAAGGGGACTAAATTTAAATTTAATCTTAAAATCATCGGATTAATAATCCTAATTTACACATGGGTTTAGTTGGGATAAGATTAAAGAAAAAAAAAGTCATCCATTTATGAGATTTTTATTTGTATCTTTTTTTTTATTTACACCTAATATTGATTGATTAATTAACTAATTAATTAATTAACTAATTTTTTATTAATTATGATTTACTTAAATTTTATTTTTATTTATTATATATGATCTAATTAAATTGGTACTTTTACTTCTACCAACTCTTGAGATTAAATTTTCATTACTTGTATATTTAATAATTAATCAATAAAATTAAACGTTTAATTATTTATTGCATTATTTGATTGTCTTAAATTTAATAATTACTAATATAATATTAAAAATAATCATGAAAATTAATAATACCATTAGTTAATTGATTTTATATAATATTTTTAAATATTTGATAAAATTTAATTAAATATTTAAATTTTTATTTATTTTTATTTGTTTGTTATATTGTGGCTACCCAATAACTTATTTGCAATATATTTAATTTTCCTAGTAATTACTTTTAAAATTTATTTTAATTATGATTATAAAATTCCATGGATAATTGTTATTTATATTAAAATACCAACTTAAATGCTATTCGATATTATTTAAATATAATTTAAAATAGTCTAATTTGGTATTGTACCAAATATAAGACTATATAATATAATTGTTGGTTAATTTTATACTAATGCTATTGGTGTCAATGTGCAAGTGTACACAACAAGTAATAAAGTGATGAGTATTCAAGATCGTCTCCACAGGGATTGATGTTATCAGATTTGCTACAGCAATCTTAACAGTGCATATTTTGTGTCTAAATTAAGATAAACAATTGATGAAACTAATTTACTGATTAAAATAAAAACACAATAAATAAAATGCAACAAAGTAAATTATCATGTCAATCTCAAGGATAAAAGCAATGGGAATATAAAGTAGTTGAGTGAATAAACTCTCTTAATGGTCTTGACTATTTTCTAATGGTTGGCTCGGTTGCTGCAGTATTTGCTATAGAACTGGGCATAATCCTTATGTATCCTCAGTCGTCTCATGTTGGATATCTTATATCTATATGCAACATAACAATGATCAGTTGCTATGCCAACATAAGATATAGCATTACACGCTTAGGTTCTATTTACCCTACAATGTGAATCACTATGTCTAGTTCATCACTAATCTTAAATCAAGCATGACCCTTTTGGGACTCAAGTAAAACTCAATCCGGGAAACTCAATTTAAGATCAAGTATTGTTCTGATATGTTCCACTAAGATAGGTCATTTTGCGGCTCTCTCCTAACTTGTATCATTAAATGGGTGATCAACCGAAATAATGAATAAAAATAAATATTATCAAAACAAACTGCTACAACAAACATGCAGCAACACATAAATTCTATCAATAAACCATCAAGATTGTTTATCACTCAACCACAAATAAATTTAGTTCATGGTTTGTAAAAGAAAAATAAAGAACAAAGTTTCAGCCATGAAACACATCCCCATAAATAAATAGAAAACGAGAAAGCAAGAGAAGAATAAGAATGTTTGAGCTCCCAATTGATCTCTGCAATTTTTCCTCTTGTTTAGCCTTCAATCTCTCTCTTGAATCTTGTTTTTCTTTTGTTTCTTTGTGTTTTTCTCCTTGGGTGACGGCTCCCTTTAATCCTTATGATGTGTGCTTCTTTTATAGTTGAAAATTAGGGTAAACGGAAGCCTAGGGCCGCATAAGTCAGATTAGGAAATTACATATCGCAATTATGCAAGTATCCCGCACGGAATTTTCTCTGTCGTTGTTCTAGGATTGCTACAGTAACGGCTACAGCAATGGTTGCTACAACAACGACTACAGTAACTGCACTGTTCCAAATTTATTTCAATTCTTTTATAGCCATGTTTTTTCCTTATTTTTGCAAGCCTATTGCATAGCATTCCTTCCATGAGTTATAAGCTTCTGGAAACCTACAATTATGCACACAATTTGAGCACAAATTACTTTAAATCGAGCAAAACTTATTAAGATTGACTAAAATGATTATTTATGCAAAATGTAACAAAAATGCAATAGAAATACATAATTTACTCTCTAAGTAGTATTGATCTAAATATAAAAGTGCCATGATAACTCTCATTTCATAGAGTTATCAGTAATCTAACTTAATCCAATTCAATATAATGCAATCCAATCCTAATAATTTAAGAGTTCGACTATTGGCACCCCTTCATTAATCTCACAAAACCCCTGTTATATTACAATCACTTTTAATGACAAATATAAATAGAATTAAGCAATTTATATTTTCTCTCTCTTTAATTTTATTTTCCTTACACAATATAATTTTTTTATTATCATTAAAATAATCTAAATTTAAGAAGTAATCCTCTAACCCAAAATAAAATTCTTGTAATTAAATATAACAACTTAATTAAGATACAACACAATGAAAAAACTAAACTAAATAAAATTTTATCCCATTGTAAATAATTTTTTAAGGATTCTCAAACTAATTGCTAAATCCAAAATTTATAGGTAGGATAGAATTGTATGTAGGATAGAAATGTATTAGACCCATAAAATATTCATTATTTTCTAAGTATAATGCTCTTCTTGCTTTTTTTCATTTAGATTTTTTTCTTTAGAAATTAAATAATAAAAAATGTTTGAAGAGAGGAATACAAATATTAAGTATGAAAGAGTGAGAAAATTATTAGAAACTGAAAATTCATAAATGAAAAGAGTGTTCATTTAGAAAAAAAAACATATTTTTGGTATTAAATAGGATATAATTAAAACAGGGGTTTTAATAGGAATCATAGGATCTTAGAGGGTGCTAATAGCCGAACTCATAATTTAATTCAATTTAATTATGCGTGCCAAATGTAATCTAACTTAAAAAACAATACAAAAATTAGAGTAATAATATAGTCATAAATTCTTGTACAAATTTATTTTATATAAATTGATGTGACATGAAAATATTTGTTGAATCACTTGGTCCACATGATTTGTTTTTATTATTTTATATTTTTATTCAACCAATGAATTAATGTCATGTTAATTTATACAAAATAAATTTATACAAAAATTTATAACTGTATCGTTACTCTAAAAATTATTAGGAGGACTTAATTGTTTACCATGCGGAGAATACAACAAGGGCAAAGCCATACGTCATACCTACTCCCAACGAAAAATTGTGCCAAAAAGTTTCATTAAGTTTTCAATTACAGCTCAATGTTTATACTTTACAGCCTTTGCTCGTCAACATATGCATGCTGCCAAAGCATCAACCAATATAACAATAAGAACGAATAAATATTTTTTAAAAAAATAAAAAATGAAAAGGATGGTCAACCTATGTACAGTTACAAAAGCAAAAAGGCCATAAAGAGATGTTTATTACTTTGTCAATAATAAAAGGGTTTTTCTATGATGCTGTAATTTTTTTACAGCATCAATAATATTTTTAATTGTGTACTATTGGATTTAATCAATGGTACACAATATTCGTAGTAAAAATAAAAAAAATAAAAAAATAATGGTAAACGGTTAACAAACGTGTAAGGGGTGGAGAATTCTATAAAATAACTATGAACATCCTTAGAGTTTGAAACAAGTTCACTTAAATAACATATTTTATTTAAAATTATTTTTCAATCCTCCTTTAAATTTGAAATGTGATAATCTTTTTTAAATAAATCTTCCAAAATCTATTACCATTAAGTATAAAATATAATGGTATGTTATTTAACACAAATCAAATAAATAAGTTGCAATTGTAAAATTTATATATGATATAATAGTAATAAATAACACAACTAAGTACATATACTTAAGTAAATGTCATAGTTACATCAATAAACTCATTGTTAAAATTGCTTGTAACATAAAAATTACTTGATCTCACATGTTTTAATAAAATTTAATATCGTATATTAAAATACTCATTATTTTATATAATATTAAGGGTCATTGTATAATTGATCATGAAGTATGTATTATTTTTATCACCCATTTAACATACTTATTCTCTAAACTTTATATTTATCTAACCATTAATATCCTTGCATGATAGGAATTTTAAGTTTTATAAGCCTATATGTTTTCATTTTATTTTCAAATATCACTTTGTTAATTTCACAAAAGTTAAATCTAATATATATTCCTAATGAGCTTTAGTTTATGAACCGTGAAAGATTATTTTATTGATATCCTTTGATTGTAATTATAAAATTTTATGTTATTAAGAATCATTATCTTTGTTATGATAATTAATAGTGACAATAAATAAAATATTGCCTCCCATAATATTTACGTGGAAAAAAAAGTGTAAGAAAATCATTTATATTTTTAGATTTTTATTGACATAGTAGGAAATTATCTCAGCCTTATAAAATTTAACTTTCACAAGCTTGTTTTCATTTTATTTTCAAATGTCACTTTGTTAATTTCATAAAAGTTAAATCTAACACATATTCCTAATTAACTTTAGTTTATGAATCATGAAAGATAATTTTATTATTATTCTTTGATAGTAATTATAAAAATTTTATGCTACAAAGAGTCATTACTTTTATTATGATAATGAATAATGACAATAAATAAAATATTACATCAAAAAATATTTAATGGACAAAATGAGGAAAAAAAATCATTGTATGTTTTTATATTTCCATTATAAAGATATGGTTTGGGATACTTTAACTTAAAATTTGGTACAATATTTGAGCCACTAATATCTCATAGTCTAATGGTTGATATTGAAGGTCAAAGCAACATTTCATAATGTTATATCCTTCACCATTGAATTGCATGAAATAAATAGTTTATTTTTTTGATAAAAATTTAAATCAAAATATTTCTCACTCTATAGTTATATAGACATATATATTTTTCAATAATAATTAGTGAATAAAATATTTCTCATTTGTTGTGACTCATATAGTATTATTAATAAAACACATATAAAATAGTTTATTGCAATACTTTCTATTATCATTAATGTTTAGGTGTTAATGGTTTGTAATTAAATTCATACAATACAAATTATTACAAGACTTTGTGTTAAATAACCTACTTGATATTATATTTTATACTTAATGGTAACTGATTTTGGAAGATTTATTTAAAAGAGATTATCATATTATAAATTTAAAGGAGGACTGAAAAGTAATTTTAAATAAATATACTATTTAAGTGAAATTGTTTCAAACTCTAAGGGTGGTTACAATTATTTTACAAAAATTATCCACACACTTAAACAATTACCATTGTTTTTTTAGTACAAATATTGTATACCATTGATTAGATCTAATGGTTCACAATTAATACATTATTGATGCTGTAAAAAACTTTACAGCATCATAGAGGAATCCATAATAAAATCATAAAACAAAATTTATATTAAAGTTTATAATCAAATGTAGTCATGCAAATTTAAAAAATTTAATAGAATGATTTAATTAATTAAATGAAAAAAAAATTATTAATTTATATTTTTAAAAATGTTGTGAACTCATTAGAATTATTTTTTAGAAGTGGGATTGTTGGGGGGACTTAGCATAAGATTTCTAGGTATCCAACCCAAAAGACTAGCCTTTTAGGTGGAGTGACCTACCACCTTATAAACCCAAGCATCTCCCCTTTACTAGCCAATGTGGGACACAACTCAACAATCCCCCCCTCGGACGAAACCACCGCCGGACTCCGGTCCTTTTGTCCGACACACCTGAGTTGTTCCACCACCACATCCCGGCTACTAGGGTCTAGCTCTGATACCACTTGTTGGGGGGACTTAGCATAAGATTTCTAGGTATCCAACCCAAAAGACTAGCCTTTTAGGTGGAGTGACCTACCACCTTATAAACTCAAGCATCTCCCCTTTACTAGCCAATGTGGGACACAACTCAACAAGGATAAATTTACAAAAATAGTGGGTGGAAATATTCCCACCCAAACTTTAAACTTAAGTTTTTTTAATTTTAAAAGATTATCAGTCGTCCACTAAAATGCCCTATTATAAAAAGGGTTCCTCTATGATGTTGTAATTTTTTTACAGCATCAATAATGTTTTAATTGTGTACCATTGGATTTAATCAATGGTACACAATATTTGTAGTAAAGAAAAATAAATAATTTAAAAATTATAGTGAACAGTTTGTTAAGCGTGTAAGGGGTGGAGAATTTTCTAAAATAACTATAATCACCCTTAGAGCTTGAAACAATTTCACTTAAGTAGCATATTTTATTTAAAATTATTTTTCAATCATCCTTTAAATTTGAAATGTGATAATCTTTTTTAAATAAATCTTCCAAAATCTATTACCATTAAGTATAAAATATAATGGTAGGTTATTTAACACAAATCAAATAAATAAATTGCAATTGCAAAATTTATATATGATATAACACTAATAAATAACACAACTAAGTATATATACTTAAGTAAATGTCATAGTTACATCAATAAACTTATTGGTGAGATTGCTTGTAATATAAAAAATACTTGATCACACATGTTTTAATAAAATTTAATATCGGATATTAAAATACTCATTATTTTATATGATATTGAGGGCCATTGTATAATTGATCATGAACTATATATATTTTTAATACTCATTTAACGTACTTAGTCTCTAAACTTTATGTTTATCTTACAATTAATATTCTTACATGGTATGAATTTTAAGTTTTACAAGCCTATAGATTTTCATTTTATTTTCAAGCATCACTTTGTTAATTTCATAAAAGTTAAATCCAATATATATTCCTAATGAGCTTTAGTTTATGAATCATGAAAGATTATTTTATTGATATCCTTCGATTGTAATTATAAAATTTTATGTTATTAAAAGTCATTACTTTTGTTATTATAGTTAATAGTGACAATAAATAAAATATTGCCTCCAATGATATTTACGTGGGAAAAAATGTGAAAGAAAATCTTTTATATTTTTATATTTTTATTGACATGGTAGGAAATTATTTGAACCTTATAAAATTTAACTTTCACAAGTTTGTTTTCATTTTATTTTCAAATGTTACTTTGTTAATTTCATAAAAGTTAAACCTAACACATATTTCTAATCAACTTTAGTTTATGAATCATGAAAGATTATTTTATTGTTATTCTTTGATAGTAATTATAAAAATTTTATATTACGAAGAGTAATAACTTTTATTATGATAATTAATAGTGACAATAAATAAAATATTACATCAAATAATATTTAATGGACAAAATGAGGAAAAAATCATTGTATGTTTTTATATTTCCATTATAGAGACATGGTTTGGGATATTTTAACTTAAAATTTTGACACAATATTTGAGCCACTAATATCTCATAATCTAATGGTTGATATTGAAAGTTAAAGCAACATTTCATAATGTTATATCCTCCACCATTGAATTACATTAAATAAATAATTTAATTTTTTGTTAAAAATTTAAATCAAAATATTTTTCACTCTACAGTTATATAGACACATATATATTTTTCAATAATAATTGGTGAATAACATATTTCTCATTTATTGTGACTCATATAGTATTATTAATAAAACACATATAAAAAAATTTATTGCAATGCCTTCTATTATCATTATTGTTTAGGTATTAATGGTTTGTAATTAAATTCATACAATACAAATTATTATAAGACTTTGTGTTAAATAACCTACTTGATATTATATTTTATACTTAATGGTAATTTATTTTGGAAGATTTATTTAAAAAAAATTATCATATTAAAAATTTAAAGGAGGGTTGAAAAATAATTTTAAATAAAATATGCTATTTAAGTGAAATTATTTCAAACTCTAAGGGTGGTGACTGTTATTTTACAAAAATTCTCCATACCATTATTTTTAATTTTTTTTTACAAATATTGTATGTCATTGATTAAATCTAATTGTATACAATTAATACATTATTAATACAGTAAAAAAATTACAGCATCATAGAGGAACCCTTATAAAAAATATTATAAAAATTTAAATTTATTCCTATTTGCCCTTATAATTTATCATGTATGCAACCGGCTACCGAAAATTCAAAATTACTCTTATACACCACCGCTGTAATTTATGTTTTTTTCAATAGAATGTCGATAAAAATTACGTACTCGTAAGTAGGCGGCTGATAATTTCCCATTGATTTTTAAGAATTTATGGCTGCATTTGATACATTACCTTTCAATGAACAATGTATAAGAAACAAAAATGTTACAAGTAGAAGGACCGTCTCTTATCATGCTTTAATTCAATATTTTTTTATGTAGCTTCTGCCCCGGACAAGAAGATAAGAATATTACTATTATCTATCAATTTCCTGGTCATCATTCGTCCCCCGCCCACTTTTGGGAATCCTGACCACTGCTAGTCTATTAGCTTACAAAAGCACTCTTATCAAAGCACTTTTACTTATTTATTTATTTCTTTTTTCCCCTCCCGTGAGCAGCTACCCTTCCCTCCACGCTTTTGCGACAGACCCTGTGCTGCTGGCTGCTGCAACTTGGCATCGGTTACCAGGTTACAAACGCCAAGACAAATGAGTCGTTTTTCGTTGCACCAAGAATTGATATTACACCAAACAGTGAACAGTTGACACCACTGATGTTTGGATTAAAAACTCTTTCCGGATCTGCTCATTTATCTAAATAAATATACTCATGTAACTGGTAATTGATAAATAAAAATATAATTAATAAGTTTGAATATGATCAGATCATAAAAAAATCATTTTCTCCGATTTTGTACTAAGTTTATCTCAAATAAATGGTCCTCTCGTTCTTACAGATTAAATAAATTATTTAGTTATTTTCTTTTTATTTTTATTTTTTCAAAAATTATTCTAAATATCCCTATTTGTTTCTTTTGTAGTTAATAGTTTAATTTTTAAGGGTTAGTTATATTTTTGCCTAATTAAATTGAAATTTTAAATAAATATAGCATTTGACAAGTGAAAAAAATGATAATTACATAATTTTTTAATGAAAACAGATAACAAAGATTTTTTAGTAACTGATAAAAAATAAAACTTGAAAAGTAATTTTTCAATAAATTAAAATAGTAATTAACAGTAATTACACAATTGAATGAATGGTATACGAGATTTTACTAGGTAAAGTCTCAGTACATTTAAATATTACTAAAACATATTCTTATTCTCATTTTGTATTACTAATTGTTTGGGGTATAGAAATATGGCTACTGGATATTGATGTCGTGAAGGTAATATGAAACATCAAGGAGAAATCTGATTGGTCGCACAAGCACGACCAGAATCCTTCGAGGAGACCAAAATTAGGCCGTTCGATCTTAAGGTCTTGGTTAATTCTCAGATCATTGAACTCCACTTGGAAATTCAGCCATAACGTTCAAGCACGTCTGGAAGTTATAACTGTAGCCCAATAACTACATAAAAACGGATACATTAACTCCTAATTCAAGCGGCACATTTAATCTAATAACGGCTACACATTGAAGAATATGCGATAATCACGAGTGCCTATAATAACCCTGAAAGATCCTGAAAATGGGACTTTTTTCAAAAAAAAAAAAGCTCTCTAAGAAAAGAAAAAGAGAGAAAGAGAGATCCATTAAAAACTAAAAAATAATAATTAAAATCATAAGAGGAGTAACATTAGTTCTTTACCAGAAACCCAATTACTGACTTGAGTGTCAGAGGAGTTTACCTAGAAAAATCCAGTGCCCCATGACAGTTCTCTGTTGCTGTAGATAATAACGAAGTTAGGGATGGCAAAATAACCCGGACCCAGCCCGGACCCGCACAAACCCGGATAATCCGAACCGGGTTCAACCCGCACCGGATACAAAAAAATCTGGAATCCGACAGTAATTTAATAAACCCGGATGTATCCGGGTCTGGATCCGGAATAGGCCAACCTGCATGTCCGGAACCCGGACCCGGATGTCTTTATTCTTAATATTATATTTTTAATTTTTTTAAAATATAAATAGAAAAGCAAAAAGTCAAAAATAAAAAGGAAACCCTAGTTTACACTTTACAACTTTTGCACTTTACAACTTTCTCTCCATACAGCCGCTACCCATTTTCTTCTTCTCTTCATCAATTCAACACAACCCCCAACTATTGACTTTTTCGTCATCGTCATCTTGCTGCTTTGCTGCCACCGCGGCTGTGTTGATCATTATCATCATCAGCTGCCATTCAATTTGTTGATTAGTGCCAAACTGGATTCAAGTGTGGTATCAATTACCAGCCTCCAACTGTTCGAGTGGTGATCTCGCGAAGGTGCAAAGGGCTGTGCGCATGACAGCGAACTCAACTAGTATTGCTAAGGTATTTTCTCGCATTGACGAAAAATTTGATTTGATGTAATGCTAAGAGGGCATAGAGAAAGGTGAGTTATTTGAAACCCGTGAGGATTTTGCAGCTTTGGAGAAGGATTATGAGGAGGTTGGTGCTGAATTTGACGAGGGTGAAAATGGATATGAAGGAGATGATCTGTGTTTGTAATTTTTTAGGCTTGTGTTCTTTTGATTGCTTCTTTGATGTAAGGTTAGATTCTAGTTGCATTCGTTCTCATTCTGTTGCTTTTACTTTTTTGGTTGGCTATGCAGCTGTGTATTTTTTTCCATTGTATCCATAGCCTGTTAGAGAATTGGAAAAGGGCAAAAAAATACAGACATCCGGGTTTGAAACCCACAATCCGAAAACCTGGATTTTTTCGGGTTAAACCCGGTCCGGACCCAGAGATAAATTATCCGGGTTTATATCCGGATCCGGAATACCAAATTAACATCCGGGTCCGGAACCGGAACGGCTAAACCCGGACCCAGCCCAGAATTTTCCATCCCTAAACGAAGTAAGATGACAATTTTGGTTCTATCAGAATAGCAGTTCCCTATCAAAACAAATCCAAGTGTTGATGAGGCAACCTCGTCAGTATAAAAAGCTCGACCGAATTTCGACATTAGCACTTTGGCGTCGTCTGTGGGATCGAACTAAAAGCTGCTGTTAACTAAATAAATTGAATACATAACAAACAAAATGAATACTGGAGGACAGCGGAGCCCGCATCATTGATTCTAGAGTAATTGAGCTTTCTGTTTCACGAAGGACAACAAATGAGGAAATGGAGAAGTTGACGTACAAGCGAATAGAGCAAATGGAAAAATAGATGATGGCTCTTACTGTTGTCCTTCAAGAGTTGAGGAAAGGGCAGAGCGGAGTTAAGGAGAAATCTCAGGTGGAGAACCCCGGTCTCTCTAGCCCTAGTAGTAGAGTTACTTGAGGAGAACAAAGTCAAGAGAAAGGAATTCGGCTCTATAGTGATCAGAATATTTGGGTGGAAGACCAGTTAGGAGGGGACTACGGATAATTAAACATTAAGGGAGGAGTAGGTTCTTAGAAAGGAGAATTGAGACAATAGTTGAATGATATTGAGCGAGAATGTGATCAGGTTGTAGCACGAGACCCTAATCGGATCATAGAGTTAGAGGGCGAGATGCGTAGATTAGCTCAGGTGATCGACGAGCTACAAGGGCAGCGAAAGGCATCAAGTTGGAGAATTATATTAGATAACAAGTCGCCTCTTTCAGAGGAGATCATGAGCACAAGAATCCCGTGGGATTTTTGGTTCCTTGACCTCAAATATTCAGGGAAGACTAATCCCTTAGTTCATATTGAGCATTTTAATAATATTAAGGTGATGCAAGGTTTAACGCATGCCCAGAGATGTAGAGTGTTTCCATTGACTTTGGACGAACGTGCGCAAGAGTGGTACTGAAAATTACCCTGAATAAGTATCCGAAGTTTCGAGTAGATGTGCTTGAACTTAGATTTGTTAGCTGAAAAAAGGAAATTAACCTTAAGAAGAGTAGTAGAATATCAACAAAGGGTTGCTCATTATTATAATCAAAATGTGCGAGTACGAAAATTCAAAATAGGCGATTGGGTGCCCAGGAAGGTAAATCAAAGCACGAAAGATCCCAACGACAGAGTGTTTGGTCTTAATTGGGAGGGACCATATAGAGTCTTGCGAGCAATTGGACTAGGGGCATACAAGTTAATTTACGTGAATGGACGAGAAGTGAAGAGGTCCTGGAATGCCGAGCATTTGATGAAGTATTTCCAGTAAGCTTCTTTATAAGGATTCAATTATTCTCTTAGCAGTATAAATTATAAAAAATTTATGGTATGTGATTTGTCAATTATGGATGAAGTTTAAGCATGGAAATCATATTTCTCAATTTACTTGCAATAAGAAATTATTTTATTAAAAGATTTAAAATCTCAAAGTCCACCCAAGGGGAGATAAGAATCAAAGACTGTTCGTGTCTGAATGAAAGACGCCAAGCAAACATCATCAAAAACTCGCATAGCAGATAAAAGGCACAAAGTCTCAAAGCCTGCTCCAGGCAAGGTGAAGGTCAAAGTATGCTCGTATCAGCTCGACTAAACGAAGTTGGGCAAGTAAAAGTTTGATCAGGTTAAATCAAGTAAGCGAACGAGTCAACGAAAATTATCTAAGTAAAAGACTCAAAGTTTCAAAACTTGTTCGAGGTAGCACAAGGTCAAGTTTATCAAAGATAATATCAATCAAAGACAACTTAGATTGGGTAATGACTAACAACTTATTATTAACATAAGTACTTCTTAACAAAGAAAAAGATAATAAGTAAGGCAAAAACAGAAGCCTTTAAACCGAAGTCTGTGGCCAAAAATATAATCTAGGCAAAGCCTTAAGGAGTCTTCGCAAGAAGGTCCACATCTGCTCCTTAGGACTTCCCCTCACCAGAATGGGCTGCATCTGTTGTAGTCTAAAGAGGCTCCTCTATTTCTCCACTTTTTTTATTCTGCTCGTCCATGTAAGCATTGACGCCAACATCGAGCTTGTTCATGTCCAGCTCTGGATATTTCTACTTTAGCACGAATATGATTCAGTCATAGCAGAATGATAGCCCTGAGTTGTACTCGTCAACATTATGCTTTTCTAAGGAATCAATCCTGCTTTGAAAGCGAGATGTTTCAACTTTAAGATGTTGCTCGAAAGCAAACCTCTGAGTGTTAAGATCTTTTATGGAGTTGATCAGCTCATCTCTTATCCTTGACAGTTCACACTAGAGCTGCGATGCTTTGAACTTAGATAGGGGAATCTTCTCCTCGAGCCTGTCAATCACAGTATTGAGTTTGGTTGACTACTCTTTCTCTTGCTCCAACTCATTCTTTAAGTTTTGATTTTCTACCCTCAACTTCGTATCATAGTTGGCAACTCTAGACCTGTAGATTGTAGAAGTAGTAAAAAGTTGGTATACACACCATTAGCTGGTAGTAAATAGCTTAGGTAGGCTACGGTCGTTCAGGCCGTCAAGAAACGTGTGTTTCATGTGCTTTACATAGTCCCTCTAGAAGGGGCTCAGAAGATCAGCCTCTTCGCTCTGTTGAAAAGGTCTCGATCGACTCTTTAAAAGAGCATAGACTACTAGGTCTTAAAGTTGAAGATTTCTCAACCAAGCCCTTAGACTCACTAGAATGATGAGGAATATGAAGAGCTCGAATGGGAAAAGTAACCTTAGTAACACCAGGCTTCTTAGGAGGATCAGATGAACTGCTCGGAGCACAGTCAGTACGACTGCATTTCTTCATCCGGCAAGAATGCTACTCATATCCTCAACCACATATATAAGATGGGAGTTAATTAAATAATCAATGGACAACAAATCTCTGTACGAGCTCACGTTAACCAAAGTCGTCTCAACCTGCAACTTTTGCTTATCTTTTATCTCGTATACCACACTTTAGGAAGTTGAAACACAAAAAGACATATTAGAAAGATAGTAAAAGCTATAAAAGAAAAAAGTAATGGATAGTGAGCAACCTCGAGTGCAAAAGGGAGAATGAACTCGAATTTCTCCTTTGGATGTAGAGACTATTTGACCCTAATTACCCCCAACAAAAAAAAAAATTGTTCCTCCAGTTACCCCATGAGGTGGGGAGATCTATAATGGATTTTGTTTACTTTGAGCTGCTCATGAAGTAGTACCAGCCAGCATCTTTCAGGCTACTTCTTGGCTGTATAGGTTCTTTATTTCCTCCATAGAGGGTTCACCTATTTCACATCTCTGAGTACATACAAACCAAAGAACTCTCTATCTATTGGGATTAAGTTGGCCGATGATACGTTTAACTTTCCCAATATCTTGGCGAAGTAAGGCTAAAGTGGCAGTTTAACACCAAGTTTAAAACACTCTAAATATAAGGTTACATATACCCTTAGAGGTCGGCTAGGAGTATTGACTTTACAAGGTATCCTAAGGTCGATATCATCAGGAATACCATATAATGCCCTAAGGTTGTCTAAGTCTTCCTAAGTGGTTTCATAATCCATGAGTAAAACTCGGCTTCAACCCTATAATTGGTTTTGGCTTTTTTCGTTGGTCGAGATTCTTCAGGAGAACTCTCTCCGCTACTCTCATCCTTACCAGCGCTCAGTGCTACATTAACACCAACACTCTGGTCCGGAACTGGATTCCTCCTCACCAACTTCCTTGTGGGATCTATCTTCTCTAGTTAAGGAAGAGATTTTCGAGGACAGTCTCCTAGGGTTTTCTCTAATCCTAGGTGGTCCAACCTCTTCTATATGAATTTGAGGATTAAGGTTTGACCTTTTAGAACGGTCGGGTAAAGCACCCAATTCCTCTCTATTATCAAGGTCTATTGTTGTGTGTTTTCCCTTAGGCACTACAGCAACAAGAACAAAAAATCCAAAAAAAAAAAAAACAGCAGCACGAAAAACAACTAAGTAAGATTAGGGCAACGAGTTTGGGAAAAAGTACCTAAAAATATTTGGAACCGGTAAGATAAGTACCGCAATGGTGGCAACAAATGGGGAGGCTCTTATTTGGAGATTAAAGATAGATCTTAGTCGAAGAATGAGGAAATAAGAGAAAGAAAAGAAAACGAAGAGAGAGATTATGAATTTATAAAAGAGAAAAAAGTGTGACATCGCGGCGATTTGAAGAGACGTGCTGAGAGAAACCAAAAGCCGCTACTTCGAAGTTTAAACGCTTGGCCAAGGTTTAGCCACATCACACATATTTAATGGGACAAGATGGAAGGTCAGATCATTGAGAATTCGTGAAGTTAAAGCCATCTCTTCTTAACTAAATTTATAGTTTCTAGTTTTATTTCATTTTACTTCAAATACTAGAAATTAGGGACTAGTGTTTGAGGTATAGAAATATAGCTACTGGATATTGATGTTGTGAAGGTAATATGAAACATCAAGAAGAAATCTGACTAGTCGTGTGTGCAAGTACGACCAGAATCCTGCGTGGAGACCATAATCAAGTCATTAAATCATGAGGTCTTGGTTAATTCTCGGATCGTTGAACTCCACCTAGAAATTCGACCATAACGTCCAAGCACATCCAGGCGTTATAACTGCAGCCTAATAACTACACAGAAACGGATACATTAACTCCTAATTCAAGCAATGCATTCAATCTTGTAACAGCCGCACATTGAAGAGTACGCGATAATCAAAAGTGCCTATAAGAACCTTGAAAAATCCTGAAAAGGGGACTTTTCTCTATAAAAAAAAAAAAGCTCTCTAAGAAAAGAAAAAGAGAGAGATCCATTAAAAACTAAAAAATAATAATTAAAATCACAAGAGGAGCAACATTGGTTCTTTACAAGAAAACCTAATTACTAACTTGAGCGTCGGAGGATTTTTGCCGGAAAAAATTCTGCCCCCTGAGAGTTCTCTGTTACTATAGGTAATAACGAAGCAAGGTGACAATTTCGGTTCTATTAGAATAGCAGTTAGCAGTTCCCCATTAAAATAAATTCAAATGTTGACGAGACAATATGGTCGCTATAATAAACTCGACTGGATTTCAGCATTAATACTAATTACCAATCAAAAATTTGTTTCGGTTCCGATTAAAGTTAAATGAAACCGGATCTTGGTCTTTTAAAAGAAGATAATTGAGATTAAAATAGAGAAGTTTTGTGGGCGTTTGTCCTATATCTTAATTAGCTTGGAATTAGCAAGAATAATTCTGCTCATGTGTCACATGTGAAACAATGAACAAGCATATTATCACAAGTTTATGTTTGGTAGTTGATTTTATAACATTACATGCAAAAGATGCCTAGATTCGAGAAGAAAAAAAGGACCACCATATGTAGAAATATGACATTTGATAGGGATAATTAGGATGAGGCAATTTGACTAAACTTTTGTCTTAACGTCATGTGGAATTGTGAATTAATGCAAGCATGATTTGTAAACTATGGTTGTTTAAAATATTAAAATATAATTATTCTAATAAATTAATTGATTGTATAAAATAAAATTGAACTAAAATAAATATTGATTTCTATTAAGAGAATTGTGAGGCAAAGGCTTTGTTGTCTCGAGTACAGAAAATTTATTGCTGTCCGTGTCTGTTGTGGGAGAGGTGAAAACCGTTTATAGTATTAATTGTATGTGGATAGATGTTGAATTTACTGGGATCCTTAGCATTATATTATATTCTAAAAAGTTGTATATTTTTCAAATTATTTTATTTCTAAACCATTATTTATTAGTGTAAGACATTTTCATCTTACTAGAAAATACCAAATTAGAATGGAAAATAAGTTCTCTTATATTTTTATTCGATAATAGTTAAAATTCTAATATAGTACTACACATTTAAAATTTTTTATTCTAAAAAAAATTACAAAATAATGTGATATTTATCAATTAATCGATAAGATAATATAATTAATTAACTTTAATTTTTAAAAAAATTATAAACTACTTATTAAATAACACATTATTTAAAATGAAAAATTTAAAATAACTATCAAAACTCTTTAATCTTATATCCCAACACAGAGGAGTAATGTCATAACCGACGAAATATTTATTGGACGCCTAATAAATGCACAACACATCAGTAAAAAAAAATAATAAATGAATAAAAAAGGGCGAACTTAATATCTGTATGCGGATTCAGATGGCATGAGAGATTGTCCTCGATTTCTACATGCCTCGAGTCTCAACTGCCCGCTCACTGAACCTAATACAAAAACAAACAATATAATGCACAGTAGTACTCAGTCTCAGCTCCCACTTTTCGATCACCAATTGGCTCATTTTTTGCAGGACCCCACCCCCAGTCCACCCCAGTCTCTCGATTTTGTCGAAGCATCGCTTCTATTTTCTAACTCTCTGTCTGTTAATTTGTGCACTCACATTTGAGCTTGCATGTGAAGTCTTTAACTGACAAACCACTTTCCACTATAAGTAGTGTGTCGGCACCACCCCTCCCTCCCCATTCCTTAGTGACACCCCCCGTCTCTTAAACACCCACAAGACCCACCGGCCACCATGAAGAAGAAGCTCCGATTTTCATTTCTATTGCCTACTCTACTCATCGCGGCTGTTGTTGGCCACGACTACGGCGACGCATTGTCCAAGTCGATCCTCTTCTTCGAAGGCCAGCGCTCGGGTTACCTGCCGCAGGACCAGCGCCTCGCTTGGCGTGGCAATTCCGGCCTCAGCGATGGCTGGACGTACAACACCGACCTGGTTGGCGGCTACTACGACGCCGGCGATAACGTCAAGTTCAATTTCCCCATGTCATTCACCACCACTCTCTTATCTTGGAGCATCATCGAATTCGGAGACTCCATGCCTCCCCATGAGCTGAGAAATGCACTCGTCGCTGTCCGCTGGGCCACTGATTATCTCCTCAAGATCGTTTCTCAGCCTAATCGGATTTTTGTCCAGGTCAGTCGCACTTTTGGATCGTTTTGTAATGTTTGTGAAATACTAGGGGTATTCTCGGGATTCTATCAGCCGTAGTTCAACTAATCCTACTTGTCACTTTGGACCGCATGCTGTAAATACTTTGTCTGTTTGATAATTCGATAAGCTCTTATTGGCTATTTTTTAGTGGAATTTTTGAAGATTAAATTAGTTATTTTGTAAAAATTTAAATTTTAAAGTAGAGGTTAAAAAGTATTATTTTAATGTTAAAATATTTAAAATATTTTTAATTTATTAAATTATTTTATTTTATTTTTTATAACACAATTTTAAAAAAATTAACGTGTTAAAGTAATTTTATGACTTTTAATAAAAATTTATATTAACAATTAAATAATTAAAATTTTTTAGATAAAAATTCTACTTAAAATAAAAATTCTACTAAGATAAATTCTAAATGAAAAGCAATGCGAAATGGAACCTTATGCGTCTCTTTATTTTTTTTAATAGATGTCAAGTACTTTAGCAAAGCAGAACATGTGAGTCTGAGTGAGATTGGAACATTTATACACTTTTTTTTTTCTCTCTCTTATATAAAGTCCGTGAGGCACATGGGGTCTACAAATTGTCCCTATCAATTTTAAACTAAATTTTAATCCACTGTAATTTTAAATTAATTTTAGGTGGGGGATCCTAATATTGATCACAACTGTTGGGAGAGACCAGAGGATATGGACACAGAAAGGACTGTGTATGCAGTTGATGCACCAAATGCAGCTTCTGATGTAGCTGGCGAGACTGCAGCCGCTCTAGCAGCTGCATCCATGGCGTTCCGGTCTTCGGACTCGGGATACGCAGAGACATTGCTGAGAAATGCTGTCAAGGCGTTTCAATTTGCAGACAGTTACAGGGGAGCTTATAGTGACAACCCTAATATCAGAGATGGTGCCTGCCCATTTTACTGTGACTTTGATGGATACCAAGTATGTTGTTGATACATTAAATTAAGTTTAATTGATGTAATGTAATGTAATTCAAAGTCTAATAATGTTTCAATTGGTTCTGTTCTGCAGGATGAGTTGCTTTGGGGAGCAGCTTGGTTAAGAAGAGCTTCTCAGGATGACACTTACCTTAATTACATTGAAATGAATGGCAAAACACTTGGTGCTGATGAGAATATTAATGAATTTGGCTGGGACAATAAGCATGCTGGCATAAATGTTCTAGTCTCCAAGGTCAGATAATCACGTTCTGCATATATATATATATATATATATAGCGCAGATTTTATTCATCAAAATGGTTTAATTTTCACGAAATTTAACATTTTTGGATTTTTTTTTTATGCTTTTTTCTTGTTCCAGGAAGTACTAGAAGCTAACAAGTACACTCTGCAATCATACAAAGCCTCAGCTGATAGCTTCATGTGCACGTTAGTCCCGGAATCATCCTCCTCCCACATCGATTACAGCCCCGGTGGCCTAATCTACAAGCCTGGTGGCAGCAATCTGCAGCATGCCACAACCATTTCGTTTCTGCTTCTGGTTTATGCAAATTACTTAGCCAAAACTTCACAATCTGTTAACTGCGGCAACCTTTATGTTACACCAGCTTCGCTTCGCTTGCAAGCCAAGAAGCAAGTTGATTACATACTAGGTAGTAACCCATTGGGATTGTCATACATGGTTGGTTACAGTAACAATTTTCCTCAACGTATTCATCATCGGGGATCATCCTTACCATCGATCAAAGATCATCCTCAGTTTATAGCGTGCAAAGAGGGTTCGATTTACTTTAATTCAACGAATCCTAACCCAAATGTGTTAGTTGGAGCTGTGGTTGGGGGTCCTGGGAAAGATGATGCATATAATGATGATAGAGTTGATTTTCGAAAATCCGAGCCCACGACATACATTAATGCACCGTTTGTTGGTGTGCTTGCTTACTTTGCTGCCAACCCTAATCCTAGCTAGCAGAAAGGTAAAGCTTAAATTGTATATAGATCAGCAAAAATTGTCTCTCATCTTGGGTGAAATTATTAACCGAGAGGGAAGAGGCTCAAAGTTTTAGTTAAGATTGGACAAAAACTCATTGTCACATTTTAGGAATTTTTTGGGATTAAGATGCTTAGAATTTTAAGGTGTAAAATCCCAAAATGGGTTCAAATTGATGAAAGCAAATGAGAATTTCAATATCCTTTCTTTCACGTGATCCAAAAGCTAATTAATCCAGATCACAACGACAGTTTTGGGAAATTGTTGCCTGTGGCATTCATTTTATATATGGGAGACATTCTGTTTTCAAATTAGAATTAATTAAGAGAACTATAATCCCTTCCGTGACTGCCTCTAAATCACAAATTACTTTCAATTTGCTCATTTGCACTAAGATAATTTTTTTTTTTTGAAACCTCTCTCAATAGTTTTCACTTGAGACAACAGAGTGTCGAACGCCACAAAAAATTTCGACTCTTAATACTATGCACCAATTGCCAATCAATTAAGATGATAGTCTCCAATCCTAGCTAAAAAGTGTCCAACCTCACATGTTACAATCAACGAACATTAAACCACTTGGGCTAAAGAGCCACTCCCTCACATATGCGAGGGAAGTGGTTCGAGCCTCCGCAGACGCATTACAGGGGTTTAATTTAAATGTCCTTTCTTGGAGTCTCAGAGCTTGAGTGAAGACAGTCTTTCTCCTAGGCTGGGAGTTTGACGTCCCTCGAATATTTGAGAGGGTTAAAAAATTTGAGCGGTGTCATATCAGCATTAATGTCAACAGGTCTCAGTATATATATATATATGATTGTACATATCAGTTATACTCTCATGTAATATGAGTTGTAATTTAAAAAATAATCTCATATCATCAAAAAAAAAATCAACGAACATTAGATATATTTATTAAACTAACCATAAATGATAAATTATGTCACCAAATTAGCTTTCAAAGACAGAGTAGTGACAGCGCAAGGAGGGGACTCTAATAAATCAACCAACACTTCCCTCTCGCTCAAGCAGTTGGCCAAACGTCATCACATTGATTTTCGGTCACCGGCCATAAATTTTGAAGGGCAAGCACAGTAATTTCACCTACCAAAATTTAATGGTTTCGTGAGCTCCGGCGCCGTATAAATCCGTAATCGGTGACATTTTTGTCACCTACTGGTACCAGCTAAAGTTTTAGTGGTTTACAATCATGATGGCCAAATCCAATCAAGGCAATGACTGACAATTTAATATTGCAACCTCCTTCTACTTCTTGTCATGTGACCTGTGTCTACTGTCAAAATTTCTAATTTGTGGGGGCACTTACCTATTTGTCTCCTTTGTAAATTTTAATTCCTCAAATTTGGAAGATTTCAAGTTTTGGGAGATTGATTTGTGGGGAAAAAAAAAATCTGTCGCTGCATCAGATAGAATGATTGAATCTAGTAGTGGATTAAAATGAATGATAATCATATTAAAATGAGTGTTCCTAACTCTTAAAAAGCCTAACCCTTCAAACTAAGGGTCAAGTTAGGGCTTTATCTAAGCCCATCCATAATTTTTTTACCTTTTTTTCTTAAATTTTTATATGCTTTTTTTGGAACATGAAAAGTCACTCTTTCGTGTTTTCTAAAATCTACTGTAAGATGTGGTCATTTAAAAAAAAATAATCAAGTACTAAAAATTTGTGCTTTTATTAAAAATACTGTAATATTTGAAGGGTATATCAATCGTCCACCTTATATTGTTAAAAGTTATCTGTCGACCACTAAATCGTTAGCTGCCTTTTGAAAGTTAATGGAATTATAGCAAATTGACAATTTTACTCTTAAAAATTATCACTTGTATACCCTTAAAATCTTTTATTATCACTTATATACCCTTAAATTATTACTTGTATAATATGAAAAGACCAGATTACTTTTCTGACGTCATCATATTTAAACAGCAACTAACGGTTTGGTAGAGCGCATGTACATTTTGTCAACTTAGGGTGGACAACTGGTATACCTGAAAGTATTGTAGTAAATTTAATAATAGAGTAAACTAAATGTATACAATTGATAATTTCTCATACTCAATTGTTTATGATCCCACAAATATGGATGGATATAATTTTTTTTCCTCAAATGTTAGTGGGAGCAAAATTTTGACTTTATCTCAGGAGAACTCTAGGTTGTTTATAATTATATTTATATTTTCATTAAATTTCATATTAAAGTATTAGCAGTTAGTAACAAATATTTTTTTAAAAAAGAAAACTAAGCAGGCTTAGTTGAATAAATAAGTTTGTAAATGTAATTGGTTCTATTATTCATTAGTTGATATTGCTTATAAAGACCGACTCTCATATTTATTGTACATCGTACGAATGATTTCTTATCTTATGTGTAGAGATATATTATTTATAACATAAAATTTCATATTCCCTAAAATTTTAAGTTCTAGGTTTGGAAAATAACGAAAATTGGTCTTAGAACTTCCGATTCCTCTCTTATTAAGAGTATTTTCATTGATAACTTCTGTTAGTAATTAATAAATAAAATTTTCCATTTTAGCCACGAATCCGTTGTAGTCTAGTTGGTCAGGATATTCGGCTCTCACCCGAAAGACCCGGGTTCAAGTCCCGGCAACGGAATTGCGCTTTTCCAGTTTTAATGATTTTATCGAACCTATTTTGCCAACCTCAATTTCAGACGTTGCCGTTTAAGCAATTCCCACGAAAGTTCTTATCCCCGAATTCAATCTATCAAATATCCAATACTCTGCGTGTTCAATCAAAATCTTCCCTTTTCGTCTCCAACAGGCACTGAAATTGAAATTAGGGTCTCAAATTTGAAAATAGGTACTCTTCTCTTTCTCACTCTCTTATTTTATCTATCAGTGTTTGGTTGCTTCGATTTTTTTATTCGCCCTCCCCCCCCCCCCCCCCCCCCCCTCCTCTCTCGATTTGCTTCCAGTTGTTGCTTTTTGAATTTCAATTTGGCAAATTTTTTACGAAAATTATTTTTATTAATTATTATTATTATTATTTTATCGGAAGTACTTTAGTCTTCGAATGATCACATGTAATTGTTCGTGTTATGTGTAGCTGAGTAACTTTGCCTGTATCATGCTTAAGTAGCAAAATGGTATTTTCGTATTTTGTCACTTCCTATGCTCTCATTGATTCCGAGAACATCGTTAATCCTGTTAAGTTTGGATGCCTCAAAACCTTGCCAGGGTAACTGCTGCAGTGTTTCCTCTTGGTGTGTATTGTGTCGCTTATTTCAATTATCTATTGGGCATTATGCTTCAGGCTCTTTTCTATTATGGGCTAATGGATTTTCAATAGAAAAGTTCCCAGTTTAGGATTTGTGTTTCTTTGTTATTATTGAGCTTGAAGTCTCGCTAACTTGCACGCGTATGAATGTTAGTGAGTTGTAGCCCCTGGTTTTCTGAATAGAGACAAGGAGAGAACTTTTGACTTTTGAGAGAGGGCCCATGCTGAATGATATGATATGTTTAATCTGGTTATATAGGTGGTAACTCTAACCCAAGCTTTCTGAAAGAATGAAAAATATAATGCAACAGGGTAGTATGATTTTCGTGGTTATCATTTGGGTTGAGGATGATTTGTCATCTCGCCAGTGAGGCATTTGCTTTTAATCTAGTGAGACATGAGAAGCTGTTATCTGGATGTCAGGCATAGGAAAATTACATGCGGTCTGTGTGTACATTTTATTTTAATGCATTATAGCCCTATGAATGGAGCTCAGAAATATTGAAATGTTTAAGTAAATATGTCAGAGGTATTACATGTGACTGATATATTTGGCCAACCTATTTACATTGCTTGTTCCGTATGGTATCCCTGCATTAGAATGCTTCTTGTGAATATTTTTGTGTTTTATCTGTTGTTTCTATTACGTGGACCCTGTGGTTTGTTTACTGGCCACGTTCAGTGGTATACTTTGATAAACCTCATTGATTTGCTGTAATGTGATTAGCTTGGATCACTTCCAGCTGCCCATTAGTAATTAATGATGAGGTTCTAGTTATTCTTTATTTGTGTTCTTTTGAAACAAAAATAAAGGTAAAAGTCTTACAAGTAATGGCCGGGTTGATGAACGTAACCTGTGTGTTTTTGTAAAAACATTGAATTTTGATACACGACACTTCTTTAGTTTTGATGAACAACAACAATAATAACATGTGTTTTCTTCTTGAATTGACATTTTCCCCATAATTTTCAGCTATGCCTGTAGAGGATGAAAAGATGGAAGGCTCTGTGTCTTCTCTTTTTACTGTATCTTTTGATTCAAACCTGAGTGGAGATGTGCTTTCCGCTGAAGATTTAGCCTGGGTTGATTCTTGCCTGGTAAAAGATCCTGAAGCACCAGATGGTAACTGGGATGCTCTGAGAGATGCCTTACTAGAAATTGTCGATGCTCTGCCTGAATCAGTTTCATATTCTTCATCCGGAATTGATGGTCCATCAGTTGGAACCGACATTGAGATGCACCGTCCTGATGAAGAGGCAACTGCACAGTCACAAAAAAATGATCATGATGTTGTTCCAGCCAACGAAGAATCAGAAACAAATAATGATAGTTATCCAACCAACAAGAGGACTGGCATTCCAGTTTCAAAACTTTTTGAGGGTGTTGATACCATAGACTCTTTTAAGGGAAATCCTTTTTTGCCGACTTACAAGGAAGGCGAGAGTGAGAGTGTGGGTGAAGCCATTGCTTTAGGGGCTGATTTGAATTCCTTGGCATTTGAGACCGAACCATTGTCTGAGAGAATCTTCAAGGTCTGGGATTTGGGCGTTCCTGATGAGGAAGATGAGCTCATTACACAATTGAACAAGGCCCTCGCAGGAACTTCCTCTTGGTCAGGACCATCAGGCTTTGATGATTCTGGGACATGGAAAGATAGGAAAGATGAGTCACTCAATAGCTTGATTGCTGGCATAGCTGATCTCTCTTTGGATCAAACTTCTTCCTAATTATGTATTTGTCATGCAATTTTAGAATTTGTCCTGCTCCAAACCTTTACTTTTTAGTGATTTGTAAGCTTTACTGAGGCATTTGAATGTTTCATCTGAACCAAATGAGTATGATGTGTTTTGTATAGCAATTGTGATGGGACCATAGGAAAAACGGCATCAAAACTCCGAATAATTGAATCCTACAGCTGTCGGAACCCCAAGTATGGCCTTAAGGCCGGGGACCGTGACAGCTTTAAAGGGTATGTTGACATCCCCAGAATGCAATACAAGCCTCTCTATTGATATTTGCGAGAGTCAAATGCATTTCTTCTAGTCAGCTGGACAAAACACCCAAGCACAGAGGGCAGGAAGCTAGGTGAATTGCTACTACTGGTTAGAGAAAACATAGGAATCGAGATCACGCGTCATTGCTAGCTGATGAGTTCTGAAATGGACCCCTTTGATGATTTGTCCAGATTATAGTCTAGGTGGAATGGGAAATCTCCAGTCATCACATGGAATAGCTTCTGTGTCAAATTTTCTACCGTTAACGAGCTCATCAAATCCTGTGATTAAAACATGGCCATTAATCAAAATGAAGCCAGAAACAAAGAAGCGAAGTTACATTACATTAGAGCCTCATACTTATTTTCCAAAATTTTCTCCCAAGAAGACTCTACACTAGGACTGAACTTGACACATTTGTCTATTTCTACTGACACTAGCAAAAAATCATGGTTTTTCTCAAATCAAATTGCCCATAATTTTCATTTTTTACGAGGTGGGTATGAAACCATCTGTTTCAACCACGCATGCATGCTGCCAAGTAAGCAAAAAATTATCACCCACACGGCAAACTCTCGTTGGTTGATTCATGAGAGCCTCAAATGAGACATCCGATGATGCAGTGAGCAACTATAAATATAGTGAAGTGATTTGCATGTGTGGTAAAGAGGCAGAAGAAAGATAGTGAAGATAAGATTATAAGTGCTATAAGCTAAGGCCTCTCGAGCTCAGAACCCACAGCAAGAAGAAGCAAAGAGGAAAATGGCCTCAGCCTCGGCATCTTTACTCAAGTCATCATCCCCCGTTCTTGACAAGTCTGAGTGGGTTAAGGGCCAGGCCATCCGCCAGTCTACTGTCTCAGTCCGCAGCCTCCCCAGTGGCCCCTCTTCCCTCACCATCCGTGCTGGTTCCTATGCCGATGAGCTTGTCAAGACCGCGGTATGTTTCAATGTTTTACATCATTTTACAAGCTTGCATGCCTTTAAATAGAGTACCCTTATGATAAAATATAGGACAGTTGTTGGAAAGTTTAAGTTGTTTGTATAGTTTGATTGATACCTAGATGAAACCATGAATGAGTATGTTGTACTTTTATGACAAAACTTAAATAAACTACTGCAAGTTTTATACGATAAGGTTGTTTGAGAGTTGTTGCAATAAAAAGTAGCTTTGCACTTTTGCCGACAGACTATCTTGAAATATAGTAAAAGTTGTAAAAGACCTTTGCATGCAACCCTATAGCTTGTATCAAGATGTAAAATGTAGATTAAAGTTGCAAAGAATGAAAGAAGATCATTGTTCTTGGCTGCCAATTAGTTGTCTTGTTATAGCTACATGAAATATTAATTAAGTTAATTTTGTTGGGCGAATAGAAAACTGTTGCATCACCAGGACGTGGAATTTTGGCCATGGATGAGTCAAATGCAACTTGTGGAAAACGCCTTGCCTCAATTGGGTTAGAGAACACTGAGGCTAACCGCCAGGCATACCGTACCCTCCTTGTTACAGCCCCTGGTCTTGGACAGTACATCTCTGGTGCCATCCTTTTTGAGGAGACTCTCTACCAATCCACCACCGATGGCAAGAAGATGGTCGATGTTCTTGTTGAGCAAAACATTGTCCCCGGTATCAAAGTCGACAAGGTAATTAAGCTAGTAAACTTAGATATTGTAATGAAAGTGCATGCACTTTTGTGTGTTTTTGTGACCAGAATGATATTCGTACATGTGCTTTGGATGATGAAAACAACAGGGTTTGGTGCCCCTTGCTGGTTCCAATGATGAGTCATGGTGCCAGGGTCTTGATGGCCTGGCTTCTCGCACTGCTGCTTACTACCAACAGGGAGCTCGTTTCGCCAAATGGTATATATGTTACTATAATTTGAGAAAACTTCACTAATGTCTGCCTTGGCCGTAACATTTTAACGTTGATTCAATTTGATTGATTAGGCGTACTGTTGTGAGCATTCCCAATGGCCCATCTGCCTTGGCAGTCAAGGAAGCCGCCTGGGGTCTTGCCCGCTATGCTGCCATTGCTCAAGTATGATAGCTCAACTACCAAACTTGTTTACGGCCAAGTAACTTTTTGTGTTTCTGATCATTGAAAAATTTTTGTTTCCTGGATCTTGTAGGACAACGGATTGGTCCCAATTGTGGAGCCAGAAATCTTGCTTGATGGTGATCATGGCATTGACAGGACTTTTGAAGTAGCTAAGAAGGTTTGGGCTGAAGTTTTCTTCTACCTTGCTGAGAACAATGTCATGTTTGAGGGTATTCTCCTCAAGCCTAGCATGGTCACTCCTGGTGCTGAATGCAAGGAGAAGGCCACACCACAACAGGTTGCTGAGTACACACTCAAGCTCCTTCACAGGAGAATCCCTCCAGCTGTCCCCGGAATCATGGCAAGTTTCCTAAAAGAAAACCTTCACTTTCCCAATTCTAAAGCAAATGCTTTTGCAAAATCATTGACTAATGCATTGAAACATGTCGTATTTTGCAGTTCTTGTCTGGTGGGCAATCTGAGGTTGAGGCAACCCTCAACTTGAACGCCATGAACCAAGGTCCCAACCCATGGCACGTATCTTTCTCTTATGCCAGAGCTCTCCAAAACACCTGCCTGAAGACATGGGGTGGCAGGCCAGAGAATGTCAAGGCAGCTCAGGATACTCTGCTCACCCGTGCCAAGGCCAACTCACTTGCTCAGCTCGGCAAGTACACTGGCGAGGGAGAATCAGAGGAGGCCAAGAAAGGAATGTTCGTCAAGGGATACACCTACTAAATTTGTTAGCACGAAGATCATAAGAATGGTGAAGAAATTTGAAATGAGTAGTCATCTCAAATGTGTTAATGCTTTATAGCCGTGCTTTGGAGACTATTTTTGTTCATGATTACATGTACTTTTAGCAACTTAATAAACTTCTTGCCAATGAGATGAGTTAGTGTGTATTTATGATGAGATTAAGTTCTCTGTACTTTTATGTGCATCGTATCTTATACTGCTTTAGTTTACAGTCCTCAACTATAAATTAAACCCTCTTTCTTTATATATTTACTTGAAGATAAATACAAAAAAGTTAGTATGTGACACGTGTGGATAAATGTGATAATCACATCACACCTTATAAATTTTTCATGACAATAACATGATTGATTTTACCTTATGATCTTTCATGTCATTTAGATTGTGAATCTGAGCAAATTTGAAGCTTCTAGCCAACTCAATTATAACCCACTTATGGGTTATGGATAGTGCTCTTCTCAGGCACATTTGTTTAATGCTCCTGCGCGAGCTGAAAATGTTGTCCTGGAAACTTAAAGATGGAACAAAGTTTAATTTGTTAAGCTTATCCAAAATGCTCAGGGGAAGCCTGTGAAGAAATAATGCTCAGGTTATAAACAAATTTAATTTGTAAAGCTTATCCAAAATTATGAGTTCGCTACCAACTGTTTAAGTTTAATTTATTCTGTGGTCATAACCATAATTAGACCTCATACTTAACCTTAATTTTTATAATAATTTAGAGACTTAAGACCCGTTTGAAATTGAGATCTTATAAATTTTAATCCGCAGTCGATGTCAAATGAAATTTGTATCGAAAATAGGAATGGAGATTGATATCTCTATTTTTGTGCCCTGAGTTAAGGGCACGTGACCACCCCTTCCTAGTTTATAGTTATGAAAAGAGTAGTAAAAATTAAGGGGGCGATCGGTACCGTTTTATGTTTTCTGTTTTTCAGAAATCAAAAACAAGAAACGTGTTCGGTGCCGCCATTTCTCGGCCTGTTTTTTCACCAGAGTGAAAATGAGTACAGCACATTTTGCACCATTGTCAAAGGAAATTTAGGACCCCACGTCTGAGAGCAAATAAAAAAAAAAACAGTAACCTTAATTCTTGTTTTTTTGTGTACAATCAAATTATTTGACCCCACAAACTGTAAAAGCAATAACTCAACTACTTGTACAGAAAAAAAAATATTATTTTAATAATCTTTTATTTATATTTTTAATTTATAATATAATAATATTATTTCCAGATAAATTACTAGACAAATTATGAACCAAATTTTATTGATTTCTTTCTTAAATATCAATTTACAAACAAGTTACAAAATGTGATTTTATATTCATCAATACATCTTAAAGTATTAAGTAAACACGCTGGGGAGCCACTCGTCAAAAGTAAAAATAGGTACAAAAATAATCTACAAAATTATTTTTGTAGTGTTTTACATCCTTGAATCCTCGACCTAAAGGTTGGATTCTCGTTGGGAAGTGCTAGCCTCATTACTTTTGGTACAAAGGTTGAAGTGCCATTAATCTGTCCATCTCTCTGCAAAAGTAAATGGTAAGAGACACGATCTAAGGGAGGAAATGTCTTAAGAGTTATTTTTAATATTTCACAACGGGTTCAGAGTTTACAAATCTTTACAACTGAAACTCAAACGAGGCACCGAAATGAGCTAGTGACTCAAAATTGATTGCATGGAAAAATGGTAACTTTTTTTTTTTTTTTTGAATGAAAGTAATCATTTCATAAATCAAACAACACTGTTTAATACATTCAATATCTTTGCTGGAATGTGATCCAGCCAGATGGCTGAAGTGTTTGCTCCTATAGCAAGTTTTGCCAAGGAATGGGCACAAGTGTTACAGGTTCTAGGAATATGTCTGAACTTGACCTCTTTAAAATTTCTTCGTTGCTCTTGGATGTCTGAGATAACACAGCTTATACCTGTTCTACTGCCCTTGGTGTTGTTAAGTAAGTCCACAACTTCTTTGCAATCTATCTCCATGATCATAGCAGATAGAGAGAATTATTTTGCTACCTGCAAGCCCCACTCCATCGCTTCAGCTTCTGCAAAGCTCACTGCCTCCCTTAGTGGAACTTGTTTTATGCCTGCAGCCACTATCTTGCCACTTGGATCTTTTATAACAGCTCCCAAACCTAATACTTGGTTCCTGCAATTTATTGCTGCATCCACATTAACCTTGAGAAAATTTCCAGGTGGGGGCTCCCACTTTTTCTGCACAACCCTTTTGACATTATGAATGTGAGATGCATCTGTTTTTCTAGCCCTGTGATAGGCTTCTAGAAGTGATTCGGCCTTTGCTGCTGAGGCTCTTGGGTTTGACTTTTTTCCTTCGAAAATCCTTTTATTTCTTGCAAACCATACTGCCCAACAGTAAGCTATGGAAAAATGGTAACTTATGGAAACATTCAACCACAATAAGTAAGAAGATCTACGTACATGAAAAATGGTCATTAACATTAAAAACGCGGCATCTGAGGAATCTTCTTATCCATGCATGTTAATAATCTAAAGGCCCTCACTGATTCGAGTCCTCTTCGAGGGACTTAAAAGTTGGGCAGAGGTGGACACCTTCCCTATTGGCATGAGTGGAGTAAACATCTCCTCAACATTTATAATAATAAAAATTTAGATTGTGTCATAAAAAACTTAATCTAAACTACTCCTGATAAATTTTTGATAATAAATGTCATAATACTTCTTATCGATGGTGTTTTTAAAAATCTACCTTCTAGTGTGATTTGTAGTAGCTCCTACTGAAAATTTCTAAACAATCTGCAGACTGACAATCTGATAACATTAGGGATGGTAAAAAAATTTGGGTTCGGCTCAAATCTACAAAGATCCTGATCTGAAAAAATATGGATCCGCACATTAAAAAATGCGAATTTGGAGTCTAAGAATTAAGATTCATGCAGATACGCATCTAGATGTAAGTGCATTTGAAAAGCCAAATATCTAAATCCGAATTAATTTTAAGGGAAATTATCATTCATATACCCTATATTTGCTCTGTTATCAAAAATACTACAACACTTTGACGGTGTATCAATCGTCCACCTTTAGTTGACAAAATGTATCAGCAGACCACCTAACCGTTAGTTGTTGTTTGAAAGTTAACAGAGTTACAGTGAATTGGCGATTTTACCTTTGAAAATTATGACTTGTATACCCTTAAATTCTTTTTTTATCACTTGTATACCCTTCAATTATCACTTGTATCATATGAAAAGACCAAATTACCCTTCTGACGTCATCATACTTAAACGGCAACTAACAATTTGGTGGTCAGCTGATACATTTTGTCAAATGAGGGTGGACGATTGATACACCCTCAAAGTGTTGTAGTATTTTTGATAATGGAGTAAACTAAGGGTATACAAATGATAATTTCCCTAATTTTAATTATATTATTAATTTAATCAAATTTGTATTGAAAAATATATAAGCTAAAATTGAAAAAAAAAATCCAGCAAGCCTAAAACAAAAAGTGCAAACAACAGACTCACTCACCATTCACATCTCACGCCTCCCCTATTTCCCACTGCTCACAAGCGATTGAAATCAGAAATCACCCCAAATCCCTAATCATCGAACATTGTCCACCTCGCAATCACTATCATTGAACGTCGGATGCATCACTTGAGTTGAGCACGCGTTGCTGTTCTCGAACACCGGCTGTGTTGCCTCACCTCACTCAACGCACTTCATTGTCATCAAACCCCGACAACCCACTGCATCACTGGCTTGCGAAGCACATCATACACAGTTGTCTTGTCCATTCTTTTCATTGTTGGTCACTATTAATACCAAAGGTGAGCACAGAAATTTCCAACAAATCAATTTTAGATTTTCAATGAATTAGTATGTATAAGCATAAATGCATAAATACAGTTTGTGCTTTATTAATTACTTTAATTTCATATTTACTTTAATTATTTTAATTAGGTTTTTGGTTTAATTACTTAAATTAAATGCATTAATTTTCAATATAATGTAAATGTTTAATCTTCTTTTTTTCACACATGCTAACTCACTTAATTAAGTATTTTAGTTAGGTTTTGGGATTAGTTAAACATGGCTGAAGAGGAACAAAGAAATAATTTTATATTCTCTCCAAATATTGTTAATAATGTAGATGATAGATTGGAGGATGTCCACGAACCTAAAAATGACAATGTTGTTGGAGTTGAACTGGATTTAATAGTTGTAAAAAGTGGTCGTGGTCGTGGTAGCTGTGGTCGTGGTCGTGCATGTGGTGTTAAACAAAAAAGAGGTCATGGCAATAAAGTTCTAGCAGAAGGATCTACATCAGGACAATCTAGTGGTGGTAGGCTAACTTCTTATGTATGAAATCATTTCAAGAGGTACAAAGATTAGGATGGGGAGTTTCAGGTAGTTTGTAAATTGTAGTAAAGTATTGACATGACATTACTAGTTGTTTGGGAAAGAATTTTAAAGATTTTGGCCAAATGCTTCTTGCCAAGAAAAACACTATGGATCTGTTACAGTTAAAAGTTGTTTTAAAGTAAAATGTGATATGGCGATGTTGAGGATTACTATTGCAAGAATGATCATCTTGCATGAGCTTCCACTTTCATTCGTTGAATAACAAGGGTTTCGTGATTTGATGAGGTTGGTTCAACCCGCACTTGATCCAATAAGTAGAAACATCATCAAGAATAAAATTTTGAAGCTTTATGATGTTGAGAGGTCGAAACAATAAATTTTGTTAGTTGCTTATAAAAGTAGGATTGCAATCACTACAAATATGTGGACGACTAGTAACCTTAAAAAGTTTTATATGTTTATTACAACGCATTATATTGACAACGTATGGGTGTTACGGAGTTGCATTATAGGTAACACTTTTAATATTTATATTATGATTATTTTAATGATTTTAATGGTTATGCTTATTTATTTTATGCTTGTTTTAATGATTTTAATTATATTGTTCTTTTTAAATTTTTTCTTTTGCGTTATTAGGTTTATATATGTGCCAACTCCACATAGTGGTGGAATAATAAGTAATGTTCTATATAATTTTTTGATGGATTGGAATATTGATAGGAAAGTGTCAACTATGATTGTGGATAATTGTGCTGGTAATGATGCAATTATTGGATAAATTTTCACCAAGTTCAATGATTTTAGGCAGGATAATTTTTCACATTTGTTGTTGTGCTCATATCTTGAATTTGATTGTGAGAGATGAGATGTCTATTATGGAGAAAGTTGTTGAAAATATAAGAGATAGTGTCAGTTATTGGACTGCTATACCTAGAAGAGTTGAAAATTTTGAGACTGCAATGCACCAGATAAGTATTAAAAAGTCCAAACATTTGGTTTTCGATTGTAAGACTTGATAGAATTTAACTTACTTAATATTTACTATTGCTTTGCTGCACAAAGATGTATTTGTTTGATTGAGTAAGCTTAATAAATGGTATAAATGTTTGCCTAATGAGTCAGAGTGGGATTTGGCAAAAGTTTTGTGTGACTATTTGGATTTGTTTTGTATGTTAACAAAAATTATTTTTGGATCTCAATATCCCACTTCTAACTTATTTTTTTCCCAAAATTTATGAGATTATATTATCAATGATTTCATGGAAGGTGTCGCCCAATGTCGGAATTATGCAAATGGTTGAGAATATGATTGCTAAGCGTAAGAAGTATTGAGATGTTATTTATGAAGTGTTGGCTATAGGGAATATCTTAGATCCTAGGTTTAAGAAGATGATGGTTGATGACTCTATGAAATGAAAGTTATCATGACATTTTTAGATTTAAACTAATATTACTTAGAGAACAAATGATGTGTTTTTATTACATTTTTAGTTACACTTTGCATGAGTATCTATTTTAGTTTAATTTTAATAAATTGATTGTCTTTTAGATCACTTTGTGCTCTGATCATGTGTATGATTTGTAGGTGACCAAAAAGTTCAAACTTTATGGATGAAATGCTACTGCAGCAAACTTGTAGAAATAACAAAAAACTTGTCTGCAGATAAACTAAAACAAGTTTGAATCAAAGAAGATGTTGCAGCAATCTAGAAGCAAATACAGATAAGACTACCCACGTGTTGACTGACAAAATAGAGACAGACAGCATAAAAAGATATGCAATCCGAGGTTCCCAAAAAAAAAAAAAAACATGTGGCTACATGCTTTTGGTTGCCCTAATTCCAAGATATAAAAAAAGCACACATGAAAAAAGAAAAAAAGGGAGTCATCACAAAAAGAAATAACAGAGAGAAAAAGAAGAGAATAAGAGATAGTTGAGGGCTGCAGTAAGGAATTTATGAGAAAAGGAAGAAGAGATCACACAAACCTAAGAGAGGGACGCATTGTATTAGTGGAACTCAATTCCTCATCTTTATTTGCTCATTTTCTTCTCTCTATGGGAATGTATTTGATGGCAAAAACGAGTATTGTTACTATTTTATTGTTTATCATAAACTAGACTTCGATGTAGTTGAGTGTTAAATAAGCTTAATGGTTATTTGACTTTTATATGTGTGTTGCTTAGAATCTGCCGTAGTATTTTGTCCTGAGTTTACTTATTGCAAATCTTTATTTCGGTTGATTACCCATTTAGTAGATACTAACTAAGAAGGAGCTTAAAAAATGTCCGACTTAGTGGAACAGATCAAGATAATACATGATTTTAGATTAGGTTTCTTAAGTTGAGTTAATCTGGATTTGAATAGGGTCATACTTAATCTAAGATTAATGAAGAACTAGACATAAAGATTCACCTTGTAGAGCAATTGGAATCTAGAACGCATAATGTTATATCTAATGTTAGCATAATAGCTGGTCACTGTTAGGTTGCATATAGATATAAGAAATCTAATATGCGATAGTTGAGGATACATGAGAGATTCTGCCCAAGGCTGTAGCGGATGTTGTAGCAACAATACCGTAATTAAAAAATAATCAATCCCATTAAGCAAGTTTAAGCACTCAACTACACATTTCCCATTAAGTATATCTTTGTGTTTGACTTGAGATTTTTCTTTTTGCATTTTGTTTATTGTATTTTTAATTTTTTTAGGTCATTAATTTCATTAATAATTTTATTTTTTATTAGACTAATATTGCACTGTTAAGATTGTTGTAACAAGTCCTATAACATCAATCCCTATGGAGACGATCTGGATACTCATCATTATACTATTTGTTGTGTACACTTGCACATTAACACCTATAGCAATACACATCAACAATGGTTCACCTTTCGTTTTTCCTTAAAATTTATAGAGATGGCACAACCTATCATGCTGAAAGGGTATTTAACCTTTCGGTGAAGTGGTGAAAGAGTATGAATCAAAGCATGCAACAAGTGAAGATGGAGGAGATTTTGAGGTGGGCAGTCTTCTCGAGGTATGTCACAAGCTCCTATTTTTAAGGATTCAAGTATGGTCGGTGAATGGGACTCGTTTGTTTCCAGAGAAGTCAACTATAAAAGCAAGCTAAGTATGAGTTGGAGACCTACTTAGATGAGAGAGTTTTGCCTACTATTAGCAATTTCAATATTTTGTCCTCGTAGAAGAATAATAAGGGCAAATATCCGATACTTGTTGAGGTTGTTAGAGATTTCTTGGCAATTGCCGTGTCTACTGTTGTTTCTGATTCCGCTTTCAACATCGAATGTAGGCATTTGAATACTTACCCTAATAGACTTTTATCAAAACATTGTGGAGGCATTGATGTGTACTCAAAATTGGCACTGGACTGAAATCAAAGGTAAAATCACTTATTTTATTTATTCATATATTTTAGTATTTTTATATTTTTTCACTAACAAAGCACTTGATGATTATTTTTTATATTTTCATTATTAGATCGTGAGCCGCTTAAATGGTTTGTAGAACAAATTATGAATGTTGAAGGAGTGGATGATCCCAATGATCAACGATATTGTGCCATGGCGTTTTGGATTGGCAGCTTGGAATTTACATGGATTTGTAATGTTTTTTATTTGTGGATTTTAATGGTGGTGTACTTGAACTTGTGTTATTTTTTATGTTTGTTTTATTTTGTGATATTTTTAGTTGTGGATTTATGATGTTATTGTATGTTATTCATATTGAATTGTTAATTGTTGGGTTATAATTGAATTTTATTTTATATTATTAGTTAAATTGTTGGATTTTTAAATTATATTTTAAATTTTTAAATTTTTAATTTTTGTGGATTCGAATATCCGAAATATCCACCTGCATCTGTTACGACACATTTTTTTGCAAATCCAGATGTAGATCCGACCATAGAAACGTAAATTCAGATCCGGATATGGATTTTGCCCACCTTACGCATAACATGAACTATAATGCATTACCCAGATTATGTGTTCCCAGGTCAAGTGACGAAAAGAAAAAGGAAGTAGCTCCATCACCAAATCATATACCAAAACTGGCTTAATTTGATGTTCCAATTTTCAACACCTTCATCTTAAAACGATATCAGTTGAATTCCACTATTGACTACGTACTTTGATATAATTAAAACATACAATGAAAAAAATAAAAAAGGAAAAATGACTCTTGATAACTTGAAAATCATGATATACAAGATCTTAGAAAATCGTACATCATTTTCAAACCAAAGACTGATAGAATGACCCCACAAATTTCTGCGATGGATCCTAGTCCATAATGGTAATTTTATCGACTAGAAAAAGCAACTGAAGTACAAGAGTAGCAAATATTCTCATTTGACTCGGAATGAAACATTACAGTTAACTTCTGCACACTTAACTACATTTTATTTCCAAATTTCTTCCTGGATTTTACAACAATCTGGTGGAAAAGGAGTAACTTTAAAAGTCGCGCTCTCCCTTGCAAGAACTAAGGCTTCTGTGCAATGTTCATAGAGAAGAGAGAGTGGCATTATCATTATCACTGTAGTTTCACTATCCACAGACTAGTACCCCACAAAATCCTCCCACTGATACCAGCTGCAAACTCTTGTAAATAACTAGGACATAAAGCCAAAACTTCTGACAAAAAGAAAATTGTCAAACTTAGTGAAAGTCTTAAGATAACCAAAAAAGGACTGAATAACAAGATGCATACATCAAATAACTGACTGTAGATCTTCACTGAAATGAAGCAAGCATGCGTATGAAAAGATAATTTCTTTTTATTAGATCTTCAAATGTCCATCCCAAAGGCAACAATCATCATTTATGCAGTTATAAGGGATTTCCTTTTAAAGCTAAAGCATACTTCCAACTCTACACTGGACATTCAGTTTCTAGAAAACAAACCAACTTAATTCTCTTAGTAAGAAGAATAACATTAACAGATATGGTGATTTGTGCATATATATATGTTCACAAATGGTTCATGAGAATCGTTTTCTCTTTTGTGATTTATCAAGTCCAACTGAAGAAAAATTCCATAGGTTAAAGGCTAAGCTGAGCAAATGGCCACCTTTCCACCCACAATAAGTGGGTGTTTTTATTTTCATTCCTCCTTTCTTTTTTTTCTTTTTCTCTCCCGAAAGGCACAAAACTGGGTTTAGACAAACCTAATTCAGGTTAAATTAAATAAGGATGTGCTGATCCAAGATATATGGGAACCAATCAAGAAACTAAATTGTAATGTGAAAAGCTCAACTGTTGAGATAGCTCAATAGGAGATTAATTGTAATGAATAAAAGCAAAAAATATTCCTCCAAATTCATGAACTACATGGCAGAATCAAAAGCAAATGAAACATTTCGGTAAGGATCAATGAGAGATATGGATTATACCTCATTCAATTTTCAGGCTCTCTTTTGAAGGAACCAACAGGAACCACACCAGCGGAATCATGATTAGTGCCACTCAGAACATCCATACCCTGTTAAAAAAACATTAAACTAGTTACAATATTTTGTTGAGTTAAAAGAATCCATATAGTTGTTAACACAAACAAAAATCTGGCCATAAAGGTTTAAATGTATAATTAGTACTTTCTACTAAAAGACCCACAAAACCTGATTATTTGAAGCTTGCCCCCGATTGGGCCTCGCATTGAGATCAATTAATTTATTGTCCACCTTTCCATCACCGTCAGCATTACCATCTAGCATTGGAACTGGAGAGCCCCTGTGATTTTGCTGGTTCTCTCTAGCAGTAATCCTAAATGGTTGAGTCTGGTCCCTCGTTATTTTGTTTTGATCAAGGGATTGCAGAGCCAGTTCCTCCAAACGACCAGCCTTGTCCCCTGGAAACTATAAAGAGAGTATCAAAGAAGAGTTTATTCAGAAGACCATTTACAGAAAGAAGAACACAGAACCTCTCTAGTAGAGAGACACAAACCTCAACTCTCTGCCTCAAAAGGAGATATCTCCCATGGGTTCTTTTACCACCAACATGAACAGTCATATCGCATTGCAAGCACAGGGAACTACCATCTATCTCACAGTAAAAGAAAGCTACATACACATTTCCAAGATAAGAAACAAACTTAAACCCCTCGTACAAAAGCTCAAAAAATGAAATCCTTGCAGAAGTAAAAAGTAATAAAACCTTACATACCAGGAGCATTTTCACAGATGTCACATCGTGGGACATCACTGGGGTTAGCAAGCCCTACCCTCACATGACGACTAGCAAGCTTATTGCACATATGGACCTGGAACCCAAAATGAAAAATGTTTTGCCATCAAAATTGTACCAAAACACAACGAGCAAATGGATCGTAGGAAGGGTAACTTTTTTTTAAAAAAAAAACTTTAGATTACAATTCACACCCATTCTGGTTTGGAATGCTTTTAATCCATCTAATTTAATCCGACAACTCAGGAGTTGATTGATTGAAGTCACCGCCAAGTAATATTTATTATCTAATATTACCAACTAACTAGCAGAGTAGTGCTACACTTGCAAAGCCAAGAAGTAATACATGTGGTGCTCATACGAATCATCACCAAATCGCAGTGAAATGATAAGATACGATAACCACACGACACTTTGTATCCCTCCAGAGACTTTGAATAATTGATTCTTTGGATGCACATCTTTCCGCTTCATTCTCACAGATTTCATATCAAGAATTTTGTTTTCAAGCTTTAATCATTAGGGCCCCCGGAAATGGATTGTTACAAAGACCAGCTACAGTCAACACAGAACATGTCCGTGACAAACGAGCAAATAAAAATCTATTACTATAAATGCACCAAAATAAGAGAGGGGGAAAAGATTTTTCCTTTCACAGCTATATATTGCTCATTCTAGATAAAGAGTCACAACCCCAGATGAAAACGGCATCAGAAAATGAACTGTGGTGATGATGATGATACCTTTTCGTCGCAAGAGCGGCAAAGAGCGGCCTCATCAGCAGCGCAGAAAAGAATCGCAGCTGCGCTTTCACACACGTCGCAAAGCGTTCGCATTTTTCTGTTTCTTTTTCTTTTGGTTCAATCAATCTATCTATTCTAATCTCTCTACTTTTTCATTCGAGCTATCTCTGTCTCGGAAACGACATCGTATTTTTCACTGGCGAAACCAAACTAGTGCAAAGATGATGATGATGAATCCAACAAGTTCAGAAACAGATTAGATTAGAGAGCTCGATTGAGTTAACTAACCTGAAAGCAAATTTTACGTATTATAAAAAAAAAGAAAAAAAAAGAAAGAAAACTGGAGCTTAAATATATGTTTGTTGCGCGTTGAATGGGGGGTGCTGTTGGTGTTGGATGGAGAAAGAGAGAGAGAGAGAGAGAGCAGTGAATGAAGGGAGACAAATTGATTCTGCTTTGATTTTGAGACTCTCGTAAGAACCGTGGAGAAACAAAAGCAAGAGAGAACACTGTGTGTGTTGTTTTGCTTTGGTCTCCCCTCACGCGCTGCTCTGTGTTTTATGTCCTACTCGCTCTATTTCGCCTATAATTATCACTCTAATTAATGAAAAATACAGTGTGCGTGTGTGTGTGTGTATATATATAGGGAAATTTACCAAATTAGGCATAGTACTTTAGGAAATTACAAAACTAACCACACAAGTTTTTTTATATCAAAACTAGCCAAACAACAAATTTTTGGACCACAATACCCTTGTCAATCTCACCCAAAACTCACCAAAACCTGTAACTCACCCACACTTCTCACCAAACGGAAGCACCATAGAGAGCCAAATCGGAGACCATCATCGGCGGCAATCTCACCGAAATCCCGTTCAACAACACCAATTCCACCAAAATCACGTTTAATAGCAATCAAAATCTCCAAGATCAACATTTGAAGTTTAAAAACCCTAGATTAGCAATTTTAAACACATGCTTTATATTGTTATTGTGTTGTGTTGTGATTGTGTGTTGTTGTGATGGTGTTGGTGGTGGTGGTGGTGGTGGTGGTGGTGTATTGTCGGATTGTGTTGGCAGCAATATGTTGCAATAGGTGCTGACCAATTCGTGAAAATTCAAAATTTTTGTGCGACAGGTGCCCGTCGCACCAAATTTTGTGCGACAAGCAAGCGTCACACAAAAAATCAGATTACACAATCTGAAGTTTTGTGCGACATGTTCCCGTCACACTAAATTTTGTGCGACTGCTTATCTGTCGCACAAAAAATCAGATTACATAATCTGAAATTTTGTGCGACATGTTTCCGTCACACCAAATTTCATGCGACTGCTTATCTGTCGCACAAAAAATCATATTACATAAAATTTAGGTTATTTTCTAGAGGTCATAATTTAGGCATATCCATTTTTTATGTGTAATATATCGTTTCAAAGTTTGCAACGAAATAAATCAAACCCACAATGTGTAACCACATTTGTTATTTTTTTTATATTTTGTAGGGTTAATGGATTCAATTTTGCTTCAATTGTGTTACGACGGTTGGTGGGAGACGTTGGCGGATGGGCGTATGGAGTACGTGAATGGCAATAATACAGCTTTTCTAATTCGAAAAGATTGTACGTTTGATCAGTTTCTGGCAATTTTGATCAGTACTGTCCGTGGCCACTAGTAAAATTGAGTTTGAGCTCGAACATTAAATATATCGTGATCATCAACATAAAAAAGCCGCAATCGCCACTACCAGGCTCTTGTTGCGGCACACCCTTACATATTTTGACATTTCAAGGGTCAGCATTTCGCAAGTCATGTCAGACGTTGTAAAATCCGACATCTTCTAACCATCGAGGGAATATGACTTCAAGTGGCTTGAATTTATCCTTGTACGTTTTATCATCACGAACTGCCACCAACGAGTTATAAATCCACACATTTTTCTTGCGAAGGTCCACTCGAGCTACTATCCAATGATCGCCGCCCAGATTCACAGGAATGAAAACCTACATACATTAATTAATGCAAGTTAATTGTTATGTTTAAGATCTTAAAAAAATAGAAACTATCTTGAATTGTGTAGCTATTCTAACCATATTGACGTCTGTGAAACGTTTCAACATGATTTCTTCTCGTCCATCAATATTGCTAGAAACTAATCAAACGTACAATCTTTTCGAATTAGAAAAGCTGTATTATTGCCATTCACGTACTCCATACGCCCATCCGCCAACGTCTCCCACCAACCGTCGTAACACAATTGAAGCACAACTGAATCCATTAACTCTACAAAATATTTAAAAAAAACATAACAAATGTGGTTACACATTGTGGGTTTGATTTGTTTCGTTGCAAGCTTCGAAACTATATATTACACATAAAACATGGATATGCCTAAATTATGACCTCAAGAAAATAGCCTAAATTTTGTTTAATATGATTTTTTGTACGACAGATAAGCTATCGCACAAAATTTGGTGCGACGGGAACCTGTCACACAAAATTTCAGATTATATAATCTGATTTTTTGTGCGACAGATAAGCAGTCGCACAAAATTTGGTGTGATGGGAACATGTCACACAAAACTTCAGATTGTGTAATCTGATTTTTTGTGCGACGCTTGCTTGTCGCACAAAATTTGGTGCGACAGGCACCTGTCACACAAAAATTTTGAATTTTCACAAATTGGTCAGCACCCATTGCAACATATTGCCGCCAACATAGTCCGACAATACACTACCACCACCACCAACACCATTACAACAACACACAACCACAACACAACACAAGAACAATATAAAGCATGTGTTTGAAATTGCTAACCTAAGGTTTTTGAACTTCAACTGTTGATCTTGGAGATCTTGATTGCTATTAAACGTGATTTTGGTGGAATTGGTGTTGTTGAATGAGATTCCGGTGAGATTGCTGCCAATGATGGTCTCCGATTTAGCTTTCTATAGTGCTTCCGTTTGGTGAGAAGTGTGGGTGAGTTACAGGTTTTAGTGAGCTTTGGGTGAGATTGACAGGGGTATTGTGGTCCAAATTTTGTTGTTTGGCTAGTTTTGATATAAAAAAACTCGTGTGGTTAGTTTTGTAATTTTTTAAAGTATTATGGCTAATTTGGTAAATTTCCCATATATATACCGACATTGCTGAGAGTCTGAGCCAATCACATCGAGTTTTAGTAATTTTTGGAAAATTTACAAAATTAACCTAAAATTTTTTTATTTTTCACATTTAACCCTTTTAATTTTTTCCTATCATAAGTAGCCAAACTTTAGTTTTTTGCCCCAAATTACCCTCTTTATTTCAACCCAAACTCTTCTCTCTCTTCACCAAACCGTAAGCAGTTTTTCTCTCTTGAATCATCATCGATAACGGCGAACAGCGATGACAAAAGTGAATTCCGATCAAATACACCCGAAATTGTATCCAGCATCAATCCGACACAATTCTAACAAATTAAATTAGAGCCCAAAACCTAGGTAAGCTAGCTGAAAGGAATTTGGTTTTGTAGAATTATTGCACCTTAATTATTCGATGAAATGTTTCTTAGATTGTTTATGTTTTGCTTTTGTATAACTAAATGTTAAGAAGCGTTTCTTGAGTTGAGGGGTGTTTGTGGTCGATTTGGTGCGAGAAGACAATTTCGGTCCCACTATGTCTTGGTGCGACATAAAGAGTCACTTTTGATACAATTGTCTTTTACCAAATTGCTGCAATATGGTGCTTATCACACTTTATCTACATGTGATAAGGCGTGCCTATAGCCCAATTTAGTACAACGGGCAACCTGTCTCACTAATATATAGTTTCTTTAATTTTTTTAAATGTCGTTAATTTATTATAAATGTAATATAATACTGTTATATAAAATGTGCCGCATATTCTTTTGATTATGTTTTCTAGTGTGTAATTATATTTGTTTATAATTTCAGGCTTGATAGATGATAGTTGGTGGGAGGCATTGGCAGATGGCCGGATGGAATATGTGAATGCGAAGAGTACAACTTTTTTTATTCGGAAAAATTGTACATTTGATTAGTTTCTTAATAAAAAGTAAGTATTAAATTTGTATATACTTAAGTACTTTTAGGAAAAAAAAAATTCATACATCAACATTCGAATGGCTATAATGGCTTACAATCTAATATCACCATTAAATATATCCACTGCAATCTTCTTCCTAAAGCACTTCCCATGACTATTGTTAAATGCATTGTCAATATTGTCATGTATCGTTTCCCACGACAAGCGACCCCATAGACGATTTCAAAAGTGATATCAATCATCTACCTGTTAAGCAATGAGAAATTGATTTGACAATGATTTTTTTTTCATTTAGTGCACTGTCTAAAAATAATATAGCGCGATTTTTAGTGCATCAATGTCATCTATAGTCTTGAAGTCCAAGTCCTCAAATCTTGAATCGAATTGCGTAAGATTGATGTTGTTAAACAAACCATCAAAATACATATTAAGTGACATGTGCGCTGTTTTTTACTTTTTTAGTACGGCATCTTCACCATAGGAAAGTCTCATAACTAGGCACCACTCTCCAACTGATAAGCGTATCAATACTCATCAATTTAAAATCATAACTGATCTTTCTCCTCGCATTCTCCATGGGCCACTTGTCTAAGCAACACATTATGCAAAATTATGCCACTGAACAAAAAGCTTCGGCACTCCAAGAAATACCAAAATATGTCTTGCCTGAACAGTTACAACTGCCGTTTTGTTAAGTTTTTGTGGATGACTTTTACTACTGTAGCTAATTTACACATACTCGAGATACGCCTTAGGAAGTGATCGGTATAAGCTAACTTCATCATGCCCAGTTCATGTCTCGATCCTGTTAGATCAGGCTTTGTTATTTTAGATTTCGTTATGTATCTGTTACATTTATAATATTATTATATTACATTTATAACAAATTAATAACTTAAAAAAATTTATAACTTGATGCAACATGCAGCCTGTCGCACTTGATATGCGCTACAAGCGTGGGCCTGTTGCGTATATCAGGTGCAACAAGTGCCTGTCGCACCTGATCAGGCTTGATGGGTGCCATGGCCGATAGCCCATTGCACGAATTTTGTCAAGACACACTAAATTCATGCGATGGGCATCCTGTGACCCACACCAACAACCTCACCCACACCACCAACATCACAAACAATTCAATCTTCCATCACCATCACCATCACCAACACAACACAATACAATAATAATAATATAAACACACAATAGCATATCTAATTAAATTTAGGGTTTTTGAACTAACCGTTAATTTAAGATCTTGGCCGTGATTTTGGTGATATTGGCCATCGAGGATGGACTCTAAGATGCTGTGGGAAGTCGCCAGCAATGAGTGACCGATTTGGGTGAGAGAGATCGTCCGGTTAGAGAGAGGAAGCTTTGTCAAAATGAGAGGAGTATTTTCATGACTTGATGTGTTGTTTGGCTAATGTTGATAGAAATAAATTCCAAGAGTTAATTATAAAAAAATACAAAATATTTGTGGCCAATTTTGTAAATTTTCCGAAATTTTTTGTAGGTCGGGCTAGATTAATATAGGGATGGTAATAGGCTTGTGAATTTATCATTATTAAATCTGTACCTATAAAAAAATTTAAATTAATAAATCCACCCGTAATTTGTAGTGGATTTTTATTTCTTAAAAAAATCAACTAGCTGCGAGTTTTAACAATTATCATTTAAAATCACAAATATTAAAAAAAAAATTTAATACTACATAAAAAATTAAAATTAGTTTATAGTCTCTACCTTTCTTTACTATATTCCTATCTATCTACAAAACATTGATATATGTATATGTAGACACACACACACACACATGCATATACATATATATGTAGTGAGACAAATTAAGCTTAATAATAAAGAATTTTAACTTACATATATTTATGATTAATTTTTTTAATATAATTTGTATGATTAAAATTTAAAATATAAATAATTAAAATAAAGAATACGGGTTGGCAGATACTCACGCAGATATCCAATGAATTTTTTCTTAATATCAATTTCATTCGCAGCCTGTAGCATTTTTTAGTTTAAAATATTAAATCTGCCCGCAATCTGCAAAATTAAAATATAAATAATTAAAATAAACAATACGGGTTTGTGGATACTCGCGCGAGTATCCAGTAGATTTTTTCTCAATACCAATTTCACCCGCAACCTGTAGCATTTTTTAGTTTGAAATATCAAATCCGCCCACAATTCCTAAGATTACTAGCAGTAGACAGGTTTTTGTGGGCGATTTGGGTGGATTTGCGGGTTGGCGAGTAATATTGCCATCCCTAAATTAAAGGCTTATTTATTAAATGTTTAAAGTCTGAAATTTTATTAAATTTAGAATTTTTTTAAAAATTATGTCTGAATTGAAATAGATAGATTTATTTTTGTGACTTTTATTTTAAGGAAAATAGGTATGGAACATCTCAAAAATTATATTCGTTTAATATACTTATTTCATAAATTATAAAACTTAATCTCTTATTTATTTTGATTTATAAGGATGTAAATAGCAAATGATCTTGTTTATGATTTTTTATTTATAAAAACAAATAATATGTCACTTAATATTCATTTAAGAAAAAGAAACATATCATTCATATATGTATATTTGATCTCATTCGGACTTCAATGAAATTTAGATATATTTAAATTTTAGACAAAAAAAAAAAACAAATGTTATCTAATAAAAGGAGAATCAAAATCACTATTGATTGAATTGTATTATTTAACTCATTTCAAATTGACTAAGTTTAAATGAATGTTTAAATTGAAATTCATTGACCTAAAGGATAAATAAAACTTCGATTAATTTAATTTTCTTTTCTTTCCAAAAAAAGATAATTTTTAGTAGTAAAACATTTTATTTGGAATAATTCGACATTTTAAAATATAATAATAACAGTAATAATAATAATAACAATAACAAAAGACACCTACCGTAAAAAAAACCAACAAATTAAGATTATATTTGTCCAGTTCGATAAATATATTATAAAAGGATAAAAAAAAATCCCCGGATGGAGTGACTTAAAATCAATTAAATATTATCCACATCATTATCCAAAAGCGTTAGTTGCTCTACATAACAATTTTCAGACATTCTTTTACAATTTATTTTTCTGGCGCGTGCTCATTTCCTGCGAGTTGGCTGAACCTTAAGGTTGTGATTAGAGGTGAAAATTTGGGCGTAAAAGTAATCACACGCGTTCTTAAGATGTGTGAAATCCACGTTCGGTGTTGATGCCACAAGCGTCGGCTTTCCAGGCAGGTGGGTTCCACTCATGCAGGGAAGGCAACTTGGTTTAATATCATCGGCGAAGAGGGAGTTAACGGTGTTCTTCTTCTATGTTTTTGAGTGGGGGCAAGAAAATCAGGAGTACTAAAAAATGCTCGTACATTACACGGTACCTCCTCTAAAACGTCTTAAAATACATTTTTTTAACATTTTTTTAAAACTTTTTTAAAGAATTCATATAAAAAAAAAATTGAAATTTTTTTTATAAGATAAAACTATTAATTTAATTATTATAATTTAATAAAAATAACGATATTGTGACTTAAGTATGTTATGTTGTGACTTAAATATATCCTATAATATAATGTAATAATTAATAAATTTTATTAATTTTTGTTAACTTTGTAATAGTATCTCAAATGGAGTACTACTATAGTTGCACCCATTAAATAAAACAAGTTTGAAAAAACCCATAACTTATGTTTGGTTTTTATTTTGTATATAATCGAAATCCTTTGGTGCAAAAATAGTAACATAGATTTGTTTATTTTCAATATTATATTAATTTTTTTAAACGGTAAGGGTTGGCTATAGGCCTAAGTTATTTTTAAAATATTATATATAATTATCTAAACAAGCATATTTTATATCTTAAGAAGAAGAAGAAATTAGCTACAAAATTCTATCTTTAGAGTACAAGTCTGAATCTATACTCCTCCTAAAGAAGAATTCTCTCCTTGATTCAGAGACTGAAATGATTAATCGCAATAATGAATTAACAAGCTAAACCCAATGAGCATTAGGCACTTAGAGATAAAAGGGGGGTCCACGAGTCATTCGAGAAGCTGTGGTGCCAACCTAAAATTGGATAATTTGGTAAAAGTGGGCCCAAAACTTAAAATCCACAAATTTTTATTTAATTTTCTTTTGGAAAAAAAAAGGTTTATATTTTATATTTTATTGAAAAAAAAAAAGGAAAAGGAAACGAGTGAGAGAAAAAGAAAGGAGAGCCTTAAGGTTACGGATTTCTGGGTAAAACAAGTTATGTGGTGCAGCCACTTCAACCATCACCACTAGCTTTCAAAAAAATGTAGTGAGAAGAAAGATCGATAGGGACTTGCAATTGATTTTTAGCCACCAATTTCAATATCTGCCCTTGACCCCACTCTAATTGTTTCAAGGCCATTACTTTAGTTTTTTTGCCTTTTTTCTTTTCTTTTTTTTTAATTTTCTCCTCATTACTTTCATGTCTCTCTTGAAGTTTCTCCTCTCCTCCTTGAGAAGAACGAAGAGTCCTTATGTGTGGTATATTTAAAATCCAAGTGAGTGATTCTTACTTGCAAATTCCAAGTGAATTATCATGTGTAACCCCAAATATATCATGGATAAAAAAATAAAAAATAAAATAAAAATATTGAAACCTTTATCCAAAACATATGGTAGATATGGAAACAACAGAATCGGAATCTTCAATGGCTTCATCTGCGTGAACAGTAGCTTTTACTTTTTAGGGATCAAAATATAAGATAATTATTTTAAAGGCTAATATCTGATGTGTCAATTGTCATCTATGAAATGAATGATAGTGGCTATAGTTATTTCTTTTACCACCCCATAAAGGCATTAAGAAAAATACAAGGCCTCCACTACACTTATGTTGACCCTTGATTGAGTTTGTCAAGCCCAATACTAAGCCCAACGCCTGAAGTTGGACAGCACTCTAATCGGATGGCTTGTGTAAACAGGCTTCACATTTGTGGCCCATGAGGATGTACTCTTTGATGGGAGATGAGTATTTGAATTTAGGCTTTGAATAAATAAAAATAAAATCGACTTTCTAGAGGGCTTTGAATAGAAATTTTTTTATAGTTTGTAGCATGGAATTCAATGTCTACTTAAAGGCCATATATTAATTATGTCAACCAGAAGTTATTAAAAAAATTAACACAGCCATGATTGATTATTGAAGTGGGCGGTTGTGTTGATAAAGGATTGTATATTGTTGATACATGGATAACTTGTTTGACAATTGAGTTTCTTGGTGGTGGAAGGGAGGATCATAAAATTGTATTTAATTTTTTTACTTGTTTGTGATATGGAGAGTTGTTTAGACAATTTTTTTAGTCAAAGAGGATATATTATTAATTAGTTGGAGATTATTTGATTAGTATTTTTTTTTTTTTTTGTGGATATAGAAGTTCACATTTTTATAAAAGGCAGATTTTAGCCAGTTATATGCAATCAGGTACAAAATAATAAAAAAATCACAAAATATAATACAATATTTTAATTGTGTCTTTGCAGCACGTCACAGACAAAGTTCACAATTTTTTTTTTTGTTTTGTAATTAGTTACTGACAACTAATTGAAACGAACATTTTACAAAATGCAGATGTCTACACCTATAAATGATTATTGATTTGTAATTTATTTTTTGAAATTAAAATCCAACTATTAAAGCTCGGGTGCATAAAAAAGATTAGATCTATTAATTTGATTAATCAAGCACTCTCGGATGGAAACATATATTTATACTTTCTTTTTTCTTTAATCATTTAGGAGTGTTGGTTGAGACGTCCCTTTGGTCATACAGTGTAAAGCTTTGAAATTTTAATCATGCTTACCTTAATTGTTTGTCAAAAGGCTTGAAACTTTTGAGGAATGAGAAGAAAACAAAAGGGTATAAGTCACAAGTCTTAAATTAAATGTTATCATTAGATATATTGACTAACATTTTCAGAAACAATGTATGGCATAAGGAATTTTTTGGGTGAGTATTTAAAAAATGAAGCCACGCTATTAATAAGGGAAATCAAGATAACTAATAGAAGAACTCAATTAAGATGTTTAAGGGTTAAGAGAGGAAAGAAGAAAAAGAAAATTATAATAATTTCATAAATTTACACTCGACCAAAGCATAATTAAGATCTCCAATTTTTTTTACCAATATTAATTTGTGGCATATCATGAATTAGAATTGCTTTAAATATGATCATTATAGAAACTTTGAAAAGAATATTCACCCACTTCCTTTGTACTTAATAATGGGCTTGATATTGATCATCTGTGGGACCTTTGTCACTATAGTTTATAACTATAATATAATATGTCACTACTTTTCACCGCTCAAAGTCATCTTTCAAGAAATGCAAGGGTAATGATAGCATAGAATTATGTAAAATATAATTGGGGTATCTTCGGGGTTAATTTCGGTTTATCCTTGATAAATTGAATATGTTCAAATTATTATAAATTTTAATTTACTTTTAATTATCTTTTTTTTTTCTCCAAAGAGGGGTGTAACATGAGAACTTTTCAAGAGGTCATCTATCCTATTATTAGAGCATCTCCAAAAAGCTCTTTAAATTTTACTCTTTAAATATCTATTTGCTTACCTATGTAGCAAATAGAAGAGTGAAAAAATATATTATTCTCTAAAAGACTCTTCAAATATAAATGAGTTAATATATTTCAATTAAATAACTATTTTTTTTAAAGGAAAAATCAATAGTAATTAAAGCACCTCTATCTTTTTCTCCAACTAAAAGTAATAAAATATAAATTGAAGAGGTAGAAAGTAACTCTCCAAACTTAAAGAGAGAGAATCATTTCTTATTTGAATAATTTTAATTGGAGTGTCTTTTGGAGCCTTAAATCACCAAAAGACTCTTCAAATAAGATTTTATTTTAATAAGTAATAAAATCTTATTTGAAGAGTCTTTTAGTGATACTTTTACTCCCGCACAAGTATTTTTAATTGTTAAGTTTTAATGATATTCGGCATGTTAGTATGAGTATGGTCACACCGAAAATGGATCATAAATATTTGTTAGTGTCTGAGATTGTTCAAAAAATAAGGATAAATATGGACATGTTGATGAAAAAATTATCTTCTTAACAATAATTGGGGCTAGGTCGAGATTTACAATAATTAAGGATATTTTGAATATAGTCAATGTATTAGCAAGTTGATTGAAATTAACTATTTTTTTTAACAAAATTATAATTTAGGTCTGGATATATTCCCTCCCAAATATTTGTGTAAATAGCTATCCACTTCTAAAAGAGATTTTTCTAAAAAGTTCACATTATTTTAAATTACTACAAATTAACAATACAATTTTTACAATTAATGGATTAAATCCTTCTTTTAACTTTTTTCTTGTTTATGTTTTTTTAGCTATCTTTAACCATTCAAGTTGACTTAATAATTTCTATTTAACTATTTTACCCTTTTGACGTAAAATGAACAAATTACTCCCAA
>NW_006262022.1:6715371-6750064 GCF_000493195.1 Citrus x clementina
CGTCCATGCTGCTCAGATGTGAAAGTTCAGTGAGTGTGAACGGATGTTTATCCTACATGTAAATTACATAAAATTGACAATATGATAATTTACATGAATATTGTACTATAAAGACACTATGTTAATTCAATTAAAGATTAACAATCATACTAGTAAAGTAGTATCGACACGTCATTAAGAAAGAATAACTTTTTGTAAACATAAAAAAACTAAAATAAAACTAAATTTTTTGTGCTTTTACTTTATAAGAGTAAAATAGTAAATTTAAAGTTAAACTAAAGCAATCTTACTAGTCAAATATATATATTTATTAATTAAAAAGATATATTTTATTAATTAATTCTCTAAAATTCTTTTTATGTTAGATTTTAAAAAATTGTGCAGGCTTTTAAAATTATTTTCTTAAAATAGTACGGAAATATCACCACCCTATATTTGTTGTGGGATAAATGTCCATTTAGTTCTTATATTTTGATTTAAGTTCCTATCTAGTACTTATATTTTAAAAAAAATATCAAAACACCCTGTAGTTATATATGATTCATTCTTACTCTTATTTTTTCTTTCCTTTTATAATAACAATATTCTTAATATTAATTAACTTAGTTGTAAAAAATTTAATTAAAAAATTGACTAATAAATATCAATGGGAAAAAAATTAGCATTTTTTCTTGGGTAGTAATCTTGCTAATAATTATTTATAAAATAAATTAATATAAGCTAACTTAAAGCTACTTTTAATATCCTTGCAACAATCTTCCTATTAATTATTTTATAAAAAGTAATTTATCAAATCAATCCTAAAAGTAAAATAATAATATAAAATGTTCTGCAAATTTTTTATGTTACTTTTAAAGTTAATTTGATAAATTAGGATTTTTTTTATTAATATCTCCAAGAATATTGATGCAAGAATATCATTTGAAGGATGGCAAACCAAAAAAAAAAAAAAAAAAAGTCAGGGGATGAGTGTAACATACTTAATAGCAAGTTGTTTTTAAGTACTTTAAAATATAAGAATTAAACGGATATTTGACTTAAAATACAAGGATTAAACAAGTATTTACCCTTTATTTTCTACGAGTTATACATGTTGGTCGATAACTGCTAGGTTGGATTAGAATGATTCTCGTTTGTTTGCAAACAATTATAAAAAGAAAAAAAATCAATAATGTGGTGGATACAAAAATTGGTGAAAGTTTGACCTAATGAAGTTCAAAGTTGAAACACTGCATTGCAAACTTTTTAATTTATATGTATATTTTTTCTAATTGACTTGAGAAATGCATCAAATGTTTTTTTTTTTTGGTAGCCCCCTTCTCTCTCCAGAGACATCATACAGGTATCTATTTTATCTTCAAGGGTTTGTTTCATTATCTTTGACGATAGCAAAGTTGGAGGTTGAGAATTGTTGAATGCAAATGCTATGAATTTAAGAGAAGACAAAAGAAAAAAGAGGTTCATGACCCATAAACATCATCAGCTGGTCCAAGAAAGCTATTCATTTGGCCATTTACTTTTTTAGTCTAGTTCTTTCTTTGTTTGGAAGCAAAAGATCATATTCTAAAAAGGAATAATAAACTTACTTTCTCCAGTGATTAATCACATTAATTCATTTGATTGACCACTCTTGATTGTCACTGTCCCTTCTTCATACGATTTTCTCAAGAATTTGGAAATTTACTATAGCAACATTAATTCAAAGTGGTTCTCGATATTTTCAGGCTAAAAATTTAGTCTTTTCATCATAATTTTTGTTATTGAATGACTTTTTGATCAATCTCTTGTGGGTGCGTATTGGTGATTCGAGTAATGTAGGTAAGAGAAATCCCCCATGTGGAGTAAATAATTTAAGAGGGTGGTTAGTAAGTATGATGATCTTTATGGTCACAACTCACAGGAGCTTTTGAGTTGGCCTACTCCTTTATGAATTCGGAGGTGCTGCTTTGCTTTGCTTTGCTTGCTTTCATGGGTTGTTTGTTGCTTTTGCTTCTTTTTACAGGTTCTGTTTCACTTTCTCTGCCAAGCTGTATGAACATGAAAGTGTTTTTTTTTTTTTTTTTTAAAGTTACATAAATGATCGAGTGAATAACTCCTCCGTATATTATATGATAAGCAACAAAATAAGTGACATAATTTTCTATGAAAAATGTTAGAATTATAGATAAATCACACAGTATCACGTGATAGTATCACTCATTATAACATAAACAGTATTACATGATGTTGGTACTTATTTAGAAGATTCGTGTTTTGTTCATCACATCAAACACAAATCAGTTAATGATTAAAATACTAAATATATTAATAAACTATCTAATGCTGCCTGAATTGGGGAAAAAACTAATGGACCCATGTAATTATAAGTACGCGTGCAAGTGCAAATGCAACCTTATAATTACTCTTATAAAAAAAGTTGCTTCTTTGACCTTTATACGATTTTATAGTATTTGTTTGATTCAATCCTCTTCAATTTGTCAGCATTTACAATGCCACACATCACGCCACAATCTGAGATTTGCTAAATCCTAGGGTAAAGAACAACCACGCCCTCAATAAACTTTACTTCAATAGACGATTAGATCTTTACTATTCAAGAAATTGGCAGCTAGAGCTTCATCAATTTAGAATTAGATATTTGAGAACCTATTATAAGTGAATTATATATATATTTGAATAGAGGAAACAAAATGAGCCTCCGAATATCTATTATTTTAAGAGTAATAATAGAGTTATAAATTTTTGTATAAATTAATATAGAATAAATTTCGATGTAATTCTATTTGTGTATTACAACAATTAAATTATCACTAGTCTCCAATTAAATTATCGGTTGTTATTGGCATTTAGTGTCGAAACAAAAAGCTTTGTTGTCGGCATAATCGTCATGAGAAAACAAGAAGAAACAAGACATGGTTTAATTAATCTTTTAAAATTGCTTAAATCAATTTACATTGTTCGAGTCCAATGAAATACGGAGAGAGCAACTTTTTAATATGCTGACTTGGCATATTATGAGGCCCGTCTCATCATAGCTGTAGATAACGTAACCGACAAACCGGTGCGTTTACTCGTTCCGTTATTCATGACTTGTTGTTTCTCTTTTGATATTATTTTAGTGCCCTCCCTCACCGTCGCAACTTAAAACTATAGTCTGCGACACACTGGAATATATTGTTTTGTTGTTTTCAATCCTTTTCCACGTAACGTATAGACATGTAGGCGTGGGGCTAGATTAATGTCTTTGAAAGCCATGGTTGATAATTATAGCTAACCAAAACGATTCCCTTCTCCTTTTTTTCTTCTTCTTCTTCTTTTTTTTTTTTAACTCGTAGAAGGTTATAATATCTTAGGTTTTTTTTTTTTTTTAAAGAGAGAGTTAGTTAAATTCATTATTTTTTAAAATTGTATATTTCACCTCACTTACTCATTTAAAGTTCATTATCATTATTCAGTTAATGACATAATAAAATACATTTAAGAAATTTAGAAGCAAGATTGGTGTGGTAGGGTTGGCATCGAATCGGATTAGATTTAGACCATATAATTAAACATAAATAACTAAATATAAAATTAATTATATACTTCGTGAATTTTATGTTAAAATCACCAAAAGATTCAAGATCTAAATTCAAAATACCACCCGAATCCAAAATAGCATCTAAATTCGAACCAACCCAAACCCAAATTCATTCGAAAGATTCATCCATACGATTTATTTCAGATCCAATCAAATCGAATTTAAGGTTTGAATTATATTTGGATGGTTTTTTTTCAATCAAAATAATTTAAAATTCGATCAAATTCATCCAAATCTAAAGTCGTCCAGAGATAGTTGATACTCTCCTATAGTCTTATTAAATCCGATATTTACAATGGACGTAAAATATCAAAAGCTTGGTTCCTCCTCAAAGTAATTTTGTAAATAATAATAATAATAATAATAATAATTCTGTAATTTGATCAACATGGGGAGGGATAGAGATTGGAGGGCATCAAATGAAAAATTGGCGTGTCATAAAATTATTATTTGGTTGAAAAAAAAATGATTTGTTTGTTTAAAACAGAAATTTATTTTATTATGCTCGAGTGCCAAATTTGTCAAAGAAAACATTGGATAGTCGGTTGGTGTGATGGATGAGGGCCGAGCCCTCTAAATCTTAAACTTTTCATATTTTAATAAACAAACAGTCCAACAACGTGCTTTCCACGCAAAACAAAAACCGAGTCCTTTAGGACCATTACCTCATTTCTCCCTCCACTTTAGTCTTTATACATTATAATATGAGTTAAATTTTTGGTATAGATCACTAATGTTATTTTTTTAATTTATTGTAATTAATTTTTTTTCTCAATCTTAAAAAAAGAAATGGTATCTTTTGTGAGCATTAATGGATTTATTTGATATCAAAATTAGGTTTATATTTACATATTACTAAAAAAAAACCAGAAAAATCTTTAAAAAAAAAAGGATGAGTGTGGTAGTAATTGTGAAAAAAATCAATGGATTTATTGCTCTCCCTGCTTTAAAAAAATTTAAAAATTTCTGAAAAAAAATTATTTTTAAATTAAGAAATAATGTAATAAAAATACGTCTAACTTGTACAGGAGGTAATTTGAAAAAAAAAAAGCCGTTTTTTTTTCAAATACAAATTTATTAGATTAAAAAGTAAAATTAAACATTCATGGAAATGGTCAAAAGGTCAAAGAATCAGACGGCGACGAGAATTTGATCAAACAGTGAGATCCGAGGCAAAAGGGTACCTGACGAAAGCATAGATTCCACGTGGCGGGAGGCCAACTGAAACTGACCAATCTCTCTTTACTTCACGTGCCTCTCCTTTTTCAATCCAGAACAAAAGGAAGGACAAAAACGTAATTCCGTAACACCCCCAGCCTCCATAACCATAGCCGTGACGGTGAGAGATGCCCTTTCAGATTCTGAGCTTCACCGTTAGGTCCACTACTACTAACACGTTCCAATGAGAGCAGCTTAAAACGTGAAAAGGAAAAAAAAAAAAAGAAAGCTAGCATTTTTTTTTAAATTAAAAAAATTTAAAATTCTTATTTAGTAAAAAAAAAAATCACTCTCTTCTCTTCTCTTTCTTTCTCTCAGTTTATTTAGATCGTGGGAGTGTTTTAAAAAGTCGCCGATTTTTTCTGTTTCTATCGAAAGTCTCCGTGCAGTTTCGGTTGGTTTCTAATCCTGTACTTTTTTTTCACCATTTTGACCTTCATATTAACTCACATTCTCCATTTTATCCTTCCTTTCAACTTTATTCCAGTATTCCACGCGTATAAAAGTAATATTGGAAACTTGCTTCTTGTATATTTGCTCTTTCAAGTCACGTTTTTCATTAACTCCATGAATTAGTATTCTCAGTTAACTGATTTTATTATTATTTTTTTCAATATTTAGACTTTGGATATGAATTGATTTCCAGTCTTTGAAGGAAAGATTAATCAGATTTTATGTAAGAGATTTAGTTGTAATATCGTTACCGTTAAAATTGTTTTCATTTTTTTTTAAAACAGTAACGTTGAAGTCCATTAAAATCAGGATCTCACAAAGCATTTAATGTTTCTGCTTCTGTGTAATTTTCATTTTTACTTTGTTTTTGTGTTTGGTGCACAGCTTTCGACGATGAATCAGTGAGTTAACTGATTCAGATCAGAGGCACCTAGACGATACGACGGCGTTTCGATATGTATGGTCAGTATTATTACTGTTTCATACTTTATCCGAACTGCATTGCTAAAATAGTCTCTGTTCATTAACGGTTTCTTGACGAGGACACAGCGTTTGAAGGTAAATAAATAATCTACGCGAGTTTATTTTATGGATTTTTGTTTTTGTTTTTGTTTTTTTGCTTGGCTTTCAAGCATGGTTGTTGGTCGCCACTGTGATAACTGATAAGTTTTCTTTTCTGACAATGTAACTGATAGCTTCTGAAGAAAAGAAAAATTTTTAATTTTTCAATTTTTTTGGATTGAGAAAGCTTAGGACTAAAGATTAACCAAGGACAATTAATTTTTAACTACCTCATTGAGCCTTAATTTTGTTTCTATCGTTGGTTTTAGGTGGTTGGTTGATACTAATAACTTGCTTTTGGCCCCAGCTGTTAACTTTGTTAGCATTCCAATTTTTTTTTTTTATTAGAATTTATTAAAGTGACCCATTTTGGGGGGTTGGTTGGTTAAAACTGATGATTGGTTTGTTGTTGATGATGTAACCTGTTATTAGTCTTTTGTTAGTATGGTTCATTATATTAGGGTTGCTTCTTGCTTGGGTAACAGTATTATGTCCATGATTAGCGTTGCAATTATCTTGGTGGTGAAAGGTTGACGATGATATATATTTTGCAACTGCAGCAGCCTTGCTGTTAACCATATTTTAATTTTCTTGTATTTTGGGAAAGCAGGATTGACTGTGAGTGTTTGACTAATTGAGTTTGATTATTTTGTATTTGAAGAGTTGTAAGTTATGGGCTTCTCTTGATTGAAGTGGAGGGAGGTTTGGGTTGAGAAGAACAAAGGTGGAGTGTGAAAACATGGGGGCTGTCGGAGCAGAAGAGCTAATGAAGATGGAGAAGATGCAACCGCCTAGTGCTCGTGAGGAGAAGATTCTTGTTTTGGTGAGGTTGAGGCCTTTGAGTGAGAAGGAGATTACAGCAGATGAAGCAACTGATTGGGAATGCATCAATGACACCACTATCTTATACCGAAACACCCTTCGGGAAGGATCCACATTTCCATCTGCCTATACATTTGGTACACAATATGTTCCTAGGTCATTTGGTTTAAATTTCAAATTATATTGTCACTGTAGTAAGTTAGAATGAGGATTATCTGTTTGAGTCTAAATGTATAATGCAATTTAGTGTATTTGTGTATATCCATAACAACTCTTTCTACTTCTGAAGCTTTGCTAGTGTTGGATCTAATATTTAGGCACATTGAATTTCATTGCATCTATCAACTTAAGTGATGGATGCATTGTTAATACGGTAAGCCTGGATGGCTTGTTTACTTAATTATACTCTATAGTTACATGCTTCAAAACTTGGGGCTTCTATGGTTTGATCTTTATGCGTTGTGTATGACTGGAGCTTGCATTTCCATAGTTTAAAATTTAGTAAAGATGTGCATGAAACATCAACATAAGTGCATCAATCACGTCTTTGGACCGGGAAGCAGTTACTATAGAAATATGGATTTAGTAGTTTCATACAAGTTATTTGAGATCTATTTAATTGTTTTCTTTGTCTTCTCTTTGCTATATTTTTTGAGATAGACAGAGTATTTCGGGGTGATTGCTCTACGAGGCAAGTGTATGAAGATGGAGCTAAAGAAATTGCACTTTCAGTTGTTAGTGGTATTAACTGTAAGTATGATATTGTTATATGGCTTTTTTTTTTTCCTCCCACTGTCCTCCTCAATCTCTAATGGCATTTGAAAACATCTTTGCAATTTTCATTTTCATAGCAAGTATTTTTGCATATGGGCAAACAAGCAGTGGAAAGACATACACAATGACTGGAATAACTGAGTGCACAGTAGCAGATATATTTGACTATATACACAGGGTAATGAGTTTTCTAGTTTTTCTTATTTTTGTTTTCAGTGTTACACTTCTCCAGATTAATGTGTTGTTAAGATAAGGAATGTTGATACTTTCAGCATGAAGAAAGAGCATTTGTTCTGAAGTTCTCCGCAATGGAGATCTACAATGAAGCGATTAGAGACCTCCTTAGTACAGATAATACTCCACTTAGGCTGCTAGATGACCCAGAGGTGAATGCCACTTTCCCTAGTGGTTTTATCCAATAAGTATCCCGATTCTCTCTCATGAGTTTTTATTTTCATCAGAAAGGGGTTGTTGTGGAGAAAGTAACGGAAGAAATTCTGAAGGACTGGAATCATTTAAAAGAGCTCCTTTCAATTTGTGAAGGTAAGGCATCTTACAAAGTCCAATTATCAATGGATGAATTTGTATGTTTTGAATAATGTTGTTTATTACATTTCTGCAGCTCAAAGACGGATAGGGGAGACCTTACTGAATGAGAAAAGCTCCAGATCTCATCAAATCATAAGATTGGTTTGCCCCTTCATCTGTTTTCTTTTCTGGTTTGAGCAATTTTCACGTATCATCAGTATGGAGCGCTGTAGGACTTTTCAATTTACACCGTCTTTTCTATACTAATTTGCTTAGATGATTGAAAGTTCTGCTCGAGAGTTCTTAGGCAAAGAAAATTCAACCACTCTTTCAGCCAGTGTGGTAAGGACCAAAAATTCTCTGGAAAGTGTCTTGGGCATTTTGTCATTTTTCAGTGAAAAATTACTAAACTGAGTCGTTCCAAATTGATGTTTTGTGCAGAATTTTGTTGATTTGGCAGGGAGTGAGCGTGCATCCCAGGCATTATCAACTGGGGCAAGATTGAAAGAAGGTTGCCACATAAACCGCAGTTTACTGACTCTGAGCACTGTCATTCGCAAGCTAAGGTTAGTAATTAAATTTTCTTCCTGATAAACATGTAATTTGTTTTGGCTGAAGTTTTTTGGACATAATGTAGGTTACTTTGGCTGTGTAAATTTCACTTTTCTGGACCAAGAGATAAACAATTTTTTACAGTGGAAGCTTGAGATAATTTCTCAAATGCAAAAAACTGAAGGTGACAATTCGGAATTGTGTAGTCCGATTCTAGTTATTGTTCACTTGTTGAACTACTGGACTTTGTGGTTTTATGCAAATTGTTAATATGAAAGAAAAACAGTCATATTGGATTACGGGGATGCAATAAATCGAGCAAAGCTAGACTGAATCTGAGTTATTCAAGCCTGGTTGATTTGAACTTGATAAACAAAGCTGATGCTCCTTGTGAACATTGTAATATAATTTGAGTTCCTTTAAATTGGTTCCTAAAGTTATTGAGCCAATTGAGTGCTAATTTGTTTATGACTAATAAATTTTCTGATTACGTATAAAATATATAGTAGTGGATTATATCAAATAAGAATTCATATCATATAAACTAATGTGGTATGGAGGTACTCAAGCTCTTCATCTGAACTGGATTCGAACTTCTAAAAGTTCGTGTTTGAGCTTGAAACCATAACAAGTTTAATAATGAGCTCAAGCTCAAGTTCAAGCAGAATTCAATGGTTAAACGAATCAAACCACATTTTCAAATGACAAAAATTGACTCATTAGCGGTAGGGATTTTGACCCCACTAGCTTGTTTGGTACTTGTTGATATATATATATAGAGAGAGAGAGAGAGATCCCTATAACTGAAGCAAGAGTTATATCTTTGCTCTGCTCCCTAGAATTCCTTGCTTTGGAGCTTTATGCTATGGGGAGCTGAACTTAACTTGCTTATTGTTGTGGTGCTGTGATTCATGCAGTAAAGGAAGAAATGGACACATCAATTATAGAGATTCTAAGCTGACTCGCATGCTGCAGCCTTGCTTGGGTGGCAATGCTAGAACTGCCATCATTTGCACTTTGAGCCCTGCTCGAAGCCATGTCGAGCAAACCAGAAACACTCTTTTGTTTGCGTGTTGTGCAAAAGAAGTAACTACAAAAGCACAGGTCAATGTAGTCATGTCAGATAAGGCCTTGGTTAAGCATTTGCAAAAAGAGCTGGCTAGATTGGAAAGTGAGTTGAGAAGTCCTGCCCCTGCTTCATCAACTTGTGATTATGTGGCATTATTGAGAAAGAAAGATCTTCAGATCCAAAAGGTAAGGATTTACTTTAGTATTAGTTTCATAGTTTGTTGGTAGTTAAAATGCTCACATGTGTAGGCACAGGGATTCCTAGACGCTGTTGATTTGTCAATGTCCAATTACATATGGTACTGTTTTGTGGATAAGCATGTTAATTTGAAAAATATTTGCAATTTACTTGAAATATATGGTGGTTAAAATATTTTAAGGTTTTGTTTGCCCTAAAACTTGATGCATATATTGCTACCTTTTGTATGGCTTATCATTTTTATGGCACCAATACCACACTTCTTTTGTGTCCATCAGGCATAAACCAGGAGAGAGGGAGAGTAGACATAAGATGATAAAGTTTCACTTTGATGAATCAAATAAATGGCGCAAACTAGAGAACTTTCAACTATTGCCACAACATATTATTATCAGATGTGCTTCAGGCCCCTAGCCGTTTTAGTTCAAACAGTATCTAAATACCTTTGCCCTAGAACTTTCATTAGACCTTTCAGTATGACTTACTGCATGACTGGAAAAGGCCCAAAGTTATGTTTTATGTTCTACTCTCATGGGAATCCCAGATTTAATGATACATGAGATGCAGCTTAATGTGTTTACTCCTAGATGGCAAAAAGATTAGTTTATACAACTAGTTCCATGTTACTATTGGCTAATTCTAATTTCATGGTTCTGTATCATGCAGATGGAGAGAGAGATTAGGGAGTTGACTAAGCAGAGGGATCTTGCTCAATCTCGGGTTGAGGATTTGCTGAGAATGGTTGGATGTGATCAAGATTCAAGACAAGAGGTGTATATTTTTGCCAACTTACTGCAGAGTTTGAGTTTTTGATATATTACTAACTCTTTCTTTCATTTCCTTTTTTAGACTGGTCGCAATCATAATTCTCATAAGCAAGTGAGTGATATATGGGAAGGCGAATATTCAGAATCAGAGGCATCAGGTGTTGCTGATTTGCACCGTATGAAAAATGGTGTTAAGAAGTCGAACACAACTCGTTTCTATGACACAGAGAGTGAGAATAATTCTGAGTATCTCTATCACCCGGAAAATAATGAAGACCCTACTTTGTCTGATTGTACCTCATCGCCTCTGCCAATTGGAAAGAAAGTTGTAAGATCCTATTCAGGCAAGAGTCTGGAGGAGAATGCAGGTGCAACCACAGAAGATTCTGATGAATACTGCAGGGAAGTTCAATGTATCGAGATGGAAGGATCAAGTAGGTTCAAGAACTTTGAATCTCATGCCTTATCAAATGGTGAAAATGAAGGAACGCTGGCTTTGACATACGAGGATGGAGATGTAACAGGTCAAGAAATGATATCAACCCCTGTGAATGGAGATAGGGAGGAGAGACGAATCCAAAATGGTTTTACATATGGTGCGTTGGAGCAGAGACTCAATAATGTGCAAAAGACCATTGAATCTCTTGTCAGTCCTTATCCTGATGCTGGCGAATCCTCTCCAAGGTCATTGGCAGAAGATATGTCAAGTTCTAGAAGCCTATCGCTAGCTAGGAGCCGGAGCTGCAGAGCTAAGCTCATGGCTGGGTCATCTTCTCCAAGTTTGGAAAAGGGAGAACAAATTGAAAGCACTCCACCCAATGGGTTTGAGAAAAACTTCCCTGGAAGACCAGAAGGTTTCCAAAAGAAGTTGTTTAGTTATGGTACCAACACTTCAAGTTTGTCAAGAAATGATTCTTTATCTTCTCTTGAGAGTGCTTCCATCAAAACCTCTGCAGATGAAGATATAACTAGCATTCAAACTTTTGTTGCGGGATTGAATAAAATGGCCAAAAATCAGGTGAGAACAGTTCAGTTTATTTGTCTTTACTAGATTTAGGTTTCCTTTGAAATGGTTTTGATGCATGCCACTTGTGCATTGCAGGCTCAGGAGACAGGACTACAAGCTGATAACTCTGAAAAGAATGTGAAAGATGTAGGATTGGATCCAATGCATGAAGCACTAGAAACTCCTGAAAATTGGCCGGTGGAATTTGAGAGGCAGCGAAGAGAGTTATTTCAACTTTGGCAAACTTGCAATGTTTCGTTGGTCCACAGAACCTACTTTTTCCTGCTCTTCAGAGGTGACCCATCAGATTCCATTTACATGGGAGTGGAGCTTAAAAGACTTTCATTCCTTAAGGAATCTTTTTCTCAAGGAAATATGGCAATGCAAGATGGTCGAGTCCTATCTTTAGCTTCAAGGTTCGTTCTCACTGTACTGTTTGTGCAAGCGCATTTTCGTATGTGGATAATTCAAGTGTCATGGATTTTAGAAATTTTCTTCTGATTCTGAATAGTAAGACCAAACATGAACATGAATCCCAGGAATTTGGGAATTTGATTTGGAAAATGTGTCATTATTCATCTGGAGTGTTATACTATTCGTGCTTCATTTGTTTATGGTTTTAAGCGTTTAATTCATGAGTACTGTAGAAGAAAAATGGTGGATGGGGTTGTGAGGCATGCCCATGATGTCATAATAGAGTGCATGGAAGGATACACCATTCAATTATTTGATCTTTAGCTCTAGAATTTTGAACCTCTGAGGCCAAAACAGTTTTTTATTTCATTTTGTTGCATTGTTGGACATTTCTTTTTATGTTTCTACTGTTGCAGCACAGGCATCTTTAAACATGTATTACATTATCTTCTATGTTCTATATTAGTACTTCATCATCTTATAAGATTTTCTAATCTGGAAACAGTGAGAGGGCTCTTCGTCGTGAGAGAGAAACTCTGAGCAAACTGATGCGCAGAAGGCTTTCAGCAGACGAGAGGAATAAACTCTACCAGAAGTGGGGTATTGGGTTAAACTCAAAGCGCAGGAGGCTTCAGCTGGCCAACCACTTGTGGAGCAACACCAAGGATATGAACCGCATCACAGAGAGTGCGGCCATCATTGCAAAGCTGATAAGATTTGTCGAACAGGGCGACGCCCTCAAGGGAATGTTTGGGCTTAGCTTCACTCCTCTGACAACCCCAAGGCGAAGATCCTTAGGCTGGAAGCACAGCATGGCATCCCTTTTGTAAGCTTGTTTTACACCAACTTTTATGCACACACACGGCTGCAGAGGTGTTGAATTAGATAGGCCAATGTAGCATTCTTTTCATGATTGAAAGGTTGTAACTATAATTGTTGTAGGCTTGGTAATGTGGGTTTCTGGTTTTGATACGATTGTGTTAATTAGCAGTATTTGTTGATTGCTTGACCTAACTAAACCAGCATAAATCTCCTTAAGGTTCTTCAAAATATTGTCCCTTAACATTATCAATAGATTTTTAAAAACATACAACAACGTTGACAATAAATTTTACAAACTTGCAACGGATAGTCTCGTGAACCAATATAGTCATAAAAATATTCCCAATTAAAAAACTATACTATTCAAGTTGACTACAAATTATGTGATTAATCTGATCCATATTTATAAGTAGTTTTTTCTTATCACTTAGAATAATGGGTGGATTATTTTAATTTAAAATTTTGAAACACTTTATCATCCATCGACATTACACAACATGATGACAAATATTCAAAGTTAGAATAAGCATTCTAATCAATTAATAAAGAAATGTTTCAATTTGAAATTTTAAAGTGCGAGAACGTTTGGAAAAACGCATAAATCGTACAGTTTAAGCGCTTTAAGTTTTAAGTTTTTAAAATCTTGCAGTTTTAAAGTTTTCTCAGACGTTTCCCACACTTTATGATCCCAAACCATAAAACTATTATCAATAAATATACTCTTTATATTGTTAAATTACATAATGTCAACGTATCAAATTTGTGTCAAAATTTTAACTTAGAATAACTTATTATTTTTCTTTTTTGTTAGTAATATATACCTATTTATTTTCATTATTAAACTTAATAATATTTATACTAAAATGTTAGTAATACAAATTCTGTATTTTTATTGATATGGTATATGGAACATTATAGCAAACTACCATTTACTAAAAATATTTATAGTAAATCACAAAGCTAGCCAGCATTAGGTAGCATGTGTTGATGGAGCCCTAATGAGCTCGTTACCGCCTTATATGGATTCTAGTTCACTTGGCTTCTTTGCACAACAAAAGCTTTAGCCAAAACGATCAAGAGATAACCGAAGATGTCGGAAAGCTCCGAAAACCTTGGAACCCAAGAAAACCCTAGTTTGTTGAAAACGATTCCACCACCGCTGCTTGAGGATCGTTCTACCAAAAAGGCTCGTTTTCGCAGCCATGGTATGGATGAGGATAACTCACCGCCGCTATCTTTCAAGGATGCCCTCATGCCCCGGACTCAACAGAGAAGTTTTGATGATACTACGATGGATGACGAGTGGGACTTTGAACCTGGAGACGTAATTGTTGGGGATGATGGTGCCATGCCAACTATTAAATTTTCTCAACGAATCCACGAGAAGTTAGTTCAACCTTGGCAAAACTCTGTGGTGGTTAAGTTGTTGGGGAGGAATATCGGCTATAAGGTATTGTGCAATCGGCTGAAGGTCATGTGGCATATGATTCCAGATTTCTCAGTAATCGACCTTGAGAATAATTACTATTTAGTCCATCTTAATTCAGCAGAGGATGCTGTTTATGCGTTAACTGAGGGGCCATGGGTAATCTTTGGACATTATCTAACAGTCCAACCTTGGAATCCCAGCTTGGATAGCACCGTTACAGAGATTGATTTTGCAGTTGTTTTGATTCGTTTGCCTGGAATGGCTTTTCACTTATATGATAAGCGTGTCCTAAGAAAGATTAGACAACTCGTGGGGAATGTCATTAAAATCGATTATCGTACTGAATTGCGAGAAAGGGGCAAATTTGCTAGGATTGCTATTCGTGTCTCTCTTACTCAACCGTTGGTGTCTCGGTTTAACTTGGATGGAAGGATTCAGAAGGTTGAATATGAAGGGCTGCCGATCATATGCTACCAATGTGGTAAGTATGGCCACAGTAGCACAGTTTGCTTGAATAAACAAACTTCGGCTGAGATAAACAAGGTAAACTCTGAGAACAACCCACAAGCTAACGTAACAGTCGAGAAGATCGGTGTTCCGACTGTGGATAACAGCAGCCGTGAGAGATTTGGCCCATGGATGGTTGTGGAGCGAAAAGGGAGAGCTAGAACAGTTGTGGATAAAGAGAACATTACGGATTCAGAGAGAAATCAGCGAACGAATTTCAATACTACTTCTCGTTTTGCTGCCTTATCTGACGACCATGATGCACCAACTGCGGAGGAGCTTGATGCTCAGAACCCCCTACAAGTCCCTCCCCAGCAACCAATCACGTCCATTACCGATCACTTCAACAATCGAAAAAACCCTACTCTGAAAACCTCTCGCACCTTAAAACCTTATCACCAGCTATCCAAAGGAAAGCAAGTGGCCAAACCACAGTTTTCAAAACCTAAGCCACTGCACCTTACCGCATCCAGCTCCATGCATGAAACCCTACGTCCCCATGTCACCAAAATTCTATCCCACACTACCAATAATCCCAAACCGAGACATATGCCTAGTGATACCGTTGAATTTACGTTCAACTTGACCACTCTTGATCCCACAAAACATACGGCTGTCACCTTACCTTTCAAAAACCAGGCTACAAGACAGCCACCAAGTGGAACAATTGTTGACGAACCTACACAACAACTCACTCCAAAACAGCTTGCGGAGCCTCCCGATGGCAAAGATGCAGGGGTTATTGACATAAGGGTGAATAATGAGGGTGATTCCCAACCGGTATTTAGACATGAAGGTGAAGACATTATGTCTGATGATGAAGACATGGTTGTACAGGAGACTCTTAGAGTGCATGAAGGAATGATGGTGGGGCTTAGTCCGTAAGCCGATCCTGCTCCCCATTACTCATAATTATTTTATGACAGTTTCAATTTTATTCTGGAATGTTCAAAGGGCGGGGTCCCCAACTTTTAGACGAACCTTTGCTGCTCTAGTTAAGAACTACAATCCGACAATTGTAGCAATTTTCGAGCCAAGAGTCAGTGGGAAGAAAGCAGACGATTTTATAAAAAAAAGTGGTTTTGACCGTTCTCATCGTGTGGAGGCTAATGGTTTCTCTGGAGGTATTTGGGTGTTATGGCGTGATTTTTTTGACGTTGAAGTTACTTTAAATCATAATCAGTTTATACATTTAAAGATCAGTGCTCAGAATGTTACTCACGCTTGGGTCACGGCAGTCTATACGAGCCCCAAGTCAAGTCGTCGTCATGAGCTTTGACACCAGTTGAATTGCATTGCGAGTTCGATGCATGATCCTTGGCTGGTGGGGGGTGATTTTAATTCAATCTTATATGCTGAGGAAAAACGTGGAGGGTCTCAACTGGGCACCGGTATTTGTCCAATCTTTAATAATTGGTTTTATACTAATCAAATGGTTGATTTGCCTTTCAGTGGTCCTCGGTTCACTTGGGTTCGTGGGAGTTTGTCCAAGCGCCTTGATCGTGTTTTGAGTAATAAAGATTGGATTTTCAAGTTCGATAATTATTCAGTCACCAATCTTCCGAGAATTGATTCTGATCACAAGCCGATTTTGGTTCGTTTTGAGCGCAATGGTAGAGGAATGGGGCGGATAAAGCCTTTTCGGTTTCTAGCTGCCTGGATGACAGACAATCGGTTTGGGAAGTTTATGCAGGATAATTGGCAAGGAAATATGCCTTATGCTCAAGCAGCTTCTCGCTTCACAAGCAAGGTAACTACTTGGAATATGGAAGTGTTTGGCAATATATTTAAACGGAAAAAAGAATTGCTGGCTCGACTTGGTGGGGTTCAGAAAGCCTTGGAAAATAGGTCGCTCGGTAGCCTGTATCGCCTGGAGATGAAGCTAAAAAAGAAGCTGGAAGAAGTACTGTCCCAAGAGGAGTTGTTATGGTATCAAAAATCTCGTAGAGAGTGGATAAAATATGGGGATCGGAATACATCTTTTTTTCATCAAAAAACCATTACACGGAGGGCTCGTAATCGTATCACAGCGATTAGGGATGAAGGAGGTAATTGGATTTATGAAGCATAAGCAATTAAAGACCATGCTGTGACTTTTTTTTCTACGCTATATAAATCTGAACAGGATACCTACCAGCCGTACCAGGTGCAAGGGTGTTTTCCTCAAATTGACCAAACCCGAGTGGCGAGTCTTGCTATGCCAATTGATAAGGAAGAAATTCATGCGGCTATCTGTCAGATGAGTCCTCTCAAAGCCCCTGGCATCGATGGCTATCCTGCCGGGTTTTATCAGGCTCAGTGGCATATTGTTGGGGAGTCTTTTAGTTCTGGTATAAAGGAAGTCTTCAATTCACACATATTCCTGGAGAGGTTAGTAAAACTCTCCTAGTCCTAATTCCAAAGACTGAGTGTCCCACATCCTTCCGGATGTATCGCCCTATTAGTTTATGCACAGTATTTTATAAAACAGGAACCAAAATTATTGTGACTAGACTCCAAGCCTTACTCCCGGATCTTGTTGGGCCTTACCAGACAAGTTTTGTCCCCGGCCGGCATATTACGGAGAATATCATCATCGCTCAGGAGGTTGTCCATTCTATGCGACGAAAGCTGGGTAAAAAAGGTTTAATGGCCATTAAGATTGATTTAGAGAAAGCATATGATCGATTGAACTGGAATTTTATTCATGAGACCTTAATGGAGCTAGCTTTGCCTTTCGATCTTGTCCACTTAATAATGGAGTGCATTACTTCTACTAGGATGAACATCTTGTGGAATGGGGAACTAACGAGGGATTTTTCCCCTAGTAGAGGTGTTCGGCAGGGGGACCTGTTGTCTCCTTATATTTTTGTTCTCTGCATTGAGAGATTGAGTCATGGAATTTATCGCTCCATCCAACAGGAACAATGGAAACCAATTCGCTTAGCTCGTATGGGTACTCCTCTAAGTCATTTATTTTTTGCTGATGATTTATTACTCTTTGCAGAGGCTTCTAGTGCACAAGCTTGTATCATTAATTCGGTCTTAGACGAATTTTGTTTGAGTTCTGGCGCAAAGGTGAACAAATCTAAGACTCAAGTCTACTTTTCAAAGAATATCTCCGGAGCTGTAGCTGGTCGATTGGGGCGTGATCTGGGGTTTACAGTCACCAAGGATTTGGGTAACTACCTAGGCATGCCTCTGCTGCACCGCCGGGTTTCGAAGCAAACATACCAGGGAATTCTGGATAAAATGAAGCAAAGACTTTCGAGTTGGGCTGCTTCTCAACTGTCCTTTGCAGGGCGTATTACCCTCACCCAATCCGTCCTCTAAGCAATCCCTATTTATGCTATGCAGACTACTAATTTACCGACTAGCATCAAGACTAAAATTGATCAAGTGTGCCGACGATTCTTGTGGAGTGGGAATGCTGAAATGCAGAAGATGAGTTTAATTAGTTGGCACACTATATGTCAACCGAAGCTGACTGGTGGGCTAGGATTTAAGAGATTGGAGATTATGAATGACGCTTTACTATTAAAGGTTGCTTGGAACTTGATCACGGAACCTGGTAAACTTTGTGCCCAAGTGCTAGCTACAAAGTACAGAGTGTCACTTTCGGATATCCCACAATCTCTTCCCACTCGGCATGGCTCTCATTTGTGGAAGTCTGTGGGTTGAGTTTGGGATCATGCCAAACGGGGGTTACGTTGGAATGTTGGTAATGGCTTGAGAGTGCAATTTTGGTGGGATTGCTGGGCCACGACATCTTCTCCCCTTGCGGCGTTTACTTTGAAACCAATACCTCCCGAACTTTGTGATTTGTATGTGGCTGACTTTGTGACTGCAGATGGCAACTGGAACTGGCCGAAGTTCAGCTACCTTTTATCTCATAATGCAGTGATGCGTATTGCTTCAGTTCACCCCCCTTTGGCGTGGAATGGTCCTGATAAAGCTTACTGGGCAGCTACAACTCATGGCAAATTCACAGTGAAGTCAGCCTATGACCACTTGGCTCAGCCTTCTTTGCAGGAAAGAGATACGATCTGGCGGTTGGCATGGTCATGGAAAGGCCCGCAAAGCATAAAAACCTTCATATGGTTGGTGCTGCATAATCGATTGAAGACGAGGGGAGAATTAGCATCACGACATTTAACCATTGACACACATTGTGAGAGATGCGGATATGAGTTGGAGACCACGATCCATGTGCTCCGTGACTGTCCTTATTCTAGATCGGTATGGCTTCGACTTCTTCAGGACCATAATCATCAGGAGTTTTTCAATATTGATCTTGTAGGGTGGATGTCAAGAAATTTGCAAGCTTCAAACAAGTATCCTTGCAGCAACCTTTGGCGGGTCATGTTTGGAGTAGCTATTTGGCGGATTTGGTTCTGGCGGAATCATTTTATTTTTACTAAGGAATATTGGGAGAGCAATGCTATTGCAATGGATATCAAAGTAAGGGCTGTTGAAATTCAACGAAGTAATTCCTCTTCCTTTGCTACTGGCACTACCCGTATCGAAAGATGGATTCGTTGGATTGCGCCTGTTTGGCCTTGGGTCAAATTAAATTCCGACGGTGCCAAGAAATCTTCGGGGATTGCAGGAGCTGGTGGGCTAATTCGTGATTTCAGAGGTGGGTGGCAGGTAGGCTACAGTGCCAATTTAGGTGTGTGCTCGGTGACTTCAGCTGAGCTCTGGGGTTTATTTCATGGATTATCTATCGCTTGGCAATATGGGTTTCGCAAAGTTTACGTGGAAGTAGATAGCATGTGTGTTATGAAGTTAATCTCCAATTCAAACCCTCCTATCCATGAGCATTTTACGCTCATTCAGGAAATTCAAGCTCTCCTCCGGCATGATTGGTTGACCAAAGTGGAACATATTTACCGTGAAGCCAATGAAGCAGCTGATTTCCTAGCTTCGTATAGTTTTTCTTTTCCGTTAGGATTACATTGTTTTCCATCTATTCCTCCAAATATGCTTAGCATATTGATAAATGATGTTCATGGGGTTGCACAATCCCGTTTAGTGTTGCCTTAGCTCTCTTAAGAGCCCTTTAATCATAAAAAAAAATATATATATTTATTTTATCATGTCAATGCCACTTGGAGCCTTGTGCATACAAACTTTGGGAAAGTATAACATGATTTACAGTACGGACGACTAAAAATATTGCCATGTATGCATAAAAAGAGGAAATTAATTGAAAAAAAAAAGAAAAAGAAAAAGAAAAAGAAAAAAGAGCAAAAACGTGAAGCAGTGCGTTTTAGCTGGGTTGCTTGCGGCTTGACATTATTTCCCAGAAGGGAGAAAACGAATAGCGGAGTTTCTAGAGGGACGACAGCGAAAGTGAAAGAGAGAGATGAGCGGAGCGATATCAACAGCGGCGTACGTAGCAAGGAGAGCGGCACAGAAGGAGAGGGTTCAGATCCTCTATCGCCGTGCTCTCAAAGACACCCTCAACTGGGCCGTCCATCGCCACCTCTTCTACAAAGATGTATGTAGGCCCCACCACCACTTACATTTCCGATCTCCGATTATACTAATTGTAAAAACATCATCAAAATTCTAACCATTTGATTCTCTGAATTTTCCTGCTCCTAGGCCGATGACCTCCGCCTCAGATTCGAAGCCAACAAACACGTGGTACATTCCCATTCGCTCTTCTTAAAAAATTCATTTTTAATTTCGGATTTTTTTTTTAATGTTGAAATATCTTGCTTGCTAGCGTTTTATTTCTGAATTATAACAGTTTAGTGGAATTTCCATGTGGACTAGAATGCATTTTATTAAATTTATGGGTGCGTGTGAAGGAAATTAATTATGGTAAAAACTAATTACGAGAAAAGTAGTAATAGTTAAAGTGTCTGATTGGTATAGCTGATCTAATGGGCATAAGTGCTTATTTAATTTTATTTAAATTTTTGTTGTTTTTTTAGTAGAGTTTTTGAAGATTAAATTATTTTATTTCTACTAGGAAAAGTTCAAATTTAGACTTTGGGAGTAGAGGTTGAATTTTTTTTTTAAATGTTAAAATGTCTAAAATATCTTGTACTTATTTGATAATGCTATCTAATTATTTTTATACCATAACTTTAAAAAACTTGTCTATTAATGTAATTTTGTAGTCTTTAGTAAAAGCGCTTCTTGACAATCAAATAACTAGAATTATTTTGGTAAAAACTTTACTTATAAAAGCTCTACTAGCAAAAGCTCTACTTAAATAAATTTTATTTGAAGAAAACGGAGCCAAAGTATTATGAAGTGCTGTCTTGCTACCATGAGGTTTTGCAAATTATTTATGGGTGGTATCATTAGTTACTATTAAGTGGAATGCAGTCTTCCTCCTGTTTAGTTATCATCTCAGATGTAGTAAATCTGGCTAAAGTCTCTTTGTGTAAGCTTGCTGAAGTTCGGGCATTGAACTTTCCGAACTATGTTGTAAATTGGTTCTTGTGGTTGTGCTTGCATTACTTGTGAGTGACGGCTCAGTTTTTGTGCTAATATTTTTCTTTCTATTAATAGGGTATCTGGTGATGTTTTGTTTGGTTGATATGCAGACGGACCTTGATGCAATTGATAGAATGATAGATGAGGCTGAAGCAACCTATAACAAGTGGCGGCACCCTGATCCTTACATTGGTAAGTGCTTTTGTACAGGCTCAAAGCATAGAATTCTTTTATGAGAATAAAGGCTTTATGTTTGGGAAGTTTTGCCAGATTACCTCTGTGGTAAATCTATGAAATATTTTTGCGTATAAAGGAGTATAGTTTTTGAAAATGAGACTCTTCTTATAAAAAACTGCTTGAGAAATTTATAATCTTACATGGGCTCTTTGTTTCCTTTATTTTCTTTTTGAACTTGTGAAGTTTGTGGGAGTGAGAGCTTAAGTGTAAAAATTATTCCCATATGGAGACAATCTCCTCCCCCCACAACAACAACCCTCCCCCCCCCACCCGGGGCAGGCGACTTGATGGTTTGGTCTATGAGCTTAAAGTTGTTCATTTTCTTCAACTTTTTCTTTTAAGTAAATTTATGTACATCATTCAGCTTTTACCTTCAAAGGGGATTTAAGATTGTTTAGGAATTAGATAGTTCTGTTGTAGGTTGTTGCCCTAGGAAGATGAATGTTGGAAGGTAAGTAAAGCAAAGCGTTTCCTTAATCCTTATCATTAAAGTTAGTGATGGTTTCTGGATATTGTTTGACAGTGCCCTGAGCTTCAAAATCCATCCTTTTGCATACTCTAGTCCATTTTCTGAAATTTTATGATGCCCAAAGGTTTGGATCAAGTACTAAAAGAGTGGGGTGGGTCAAAAGTATACCAATACAAAAAGAGAAAGTCTTGTGTAATGACAGTGTCATTGATTGATGCCACTTGTCTGGATGTCTTGTATTTCAAATTTCTCTGCAGTTCAAATCTGAAACTTTCCTACACTGTTAGGAACTATAGTTTGCTGTCAAGCTGTCCCACCATTGTGCTGTTCACTTTCTCCTGTAATTCATAAACAAATTAGGGTTCCTATGTTGTTTTTTTTTTCCGTCAAAACGAATTAGAGTTCATGTTGGTTTATAAAATTAATTTTTGTAGATGTGATGTTTCATAGATTGTGCTTGTACTTGACCATGTTGGATTTTATTAATGTCTATGGACTTAATTTATTTATGTGATTGTAATAACGTGCAATGCTTTCTGTCGTGGTGCTTCCCCGAGCTCTGGATCTCCTCTGTGGTTTTGAAGCTTAAGTATGTTTTCTTTGTGCAGTTCCTTGGGCTCCTGGTGGTTCCAAGTTTTGCAGAAACCCAACTCCACCTGAAGGGGTAAATTTGTCGTGATTCTCTGCCTTTTGTTCCACATGTTCATTTAGTCATTCTAATGGGCGTGGGTTGTAATATTCTGCTGTCTATCACATTTTATGCTCTTTCACTCATTGCATTCACACAAACTTCTTTCGAAATTGAAATAGATTATGTATGCTTCAGTTCTATTGCAGTTAAACTTCTCTCAAACATAAACTAAGGACAGGGTTAATCCTCTACTTATGCCACAGTTCTGCCAATTGCTTCGTACCTCATTCAGATTTTGTTCTTTGCAGATTGAGATAGCATATGACTTTGGTAAAGAAGATAATGACTAAATTCTGCATCTTTACCTTGACAAAAAATAAAAGGTGAGTACTGATTAGACAAATTGCAGTGATGGGCATTCTTAGTCAAATTAGTCATAGCTTCTTTTGTCCCTCATTGGCTGCCTGTTTGCAACCAAAAGAATGTATGTTTGCAAGGTTTTTGGTCATTTTTGTTGCGGGTTTTTGGTCATTTTTGTTGCGAGTTTTTGACCTAGTAGTAGTACCAATGTGTGCCTTTGAACTGTCATGATCACGACCTGTCGGTACTATGCCTCTTGAGCATATTTGGCTCATATATGATGAGGTGCTCTCAGTGCGCTTGCGTGTTTGCTGTTACCTTACATATTAAATTCCTAACTTTCTTACCATCGCAGGTTGACATGATCCACGACTTTGATGCTGAAGATGATCACGACCATCATCCTTTTCCCGTTATTCAAGTGAATGCAATTGCTGTAGTTTTAGTAACTTCCTAAGATGTTCAGTTGCTCCTTTCCCTGTGTATCTGGTCTTTGAAGATGAACATTTTTTCTTAGAATTACCAATGTTTGGTTTTGTGGCACAAAATCGTGAATCCTTTGAGAGGAAAACTGTATTTTTCCTGAAAATAAGTTGCATCTTTGCATAATTGCATGCTTGTCTTCTGTCTTGCTACAATTAATGAAGGATTATTGATTAGGAACTAATGGGATTGTACTGACATCTCACAGAGACCCGAAAAACCTGTCTCGAGCCACACTGAGTGTGCTTATGCTGAAGCCAGGTTGCAAAAGAAATCTCTTTGGAAAATTACTGAACAAAACAATTAGAAGATGGCTTGCTAAATCACTTGTAAGTTGTAAGAAGCGGATTTTTTTTTTCTCTTTTCATTGCAGTAATAGCTGGTATGGCGGGTGGTTTTGATTCTTTAAAGAAGGTTTAAATTATATGATTCATTCAAAAGCAGAGAAAAAAATTGGTTTAGACGTAATTAATTTATTCTTCTGGTTAATATTATTCGATATATTTATCAGTAGTACAAAATACGAATAATTTTACACACTTTTTAGTTTTTACGTCTAGTCACTTGCACTAATGTTGACCTGCAAATTTTTTCGCAAATAATTTTTACAAGAATTAATTTAGAGATGCACTATTAAACTTTAATTTTGTGTTATTAACTTAAACTTTAATACGGGTCATCCTCCACTAAAGAAATTTAATTGGAATTTATTTCCTCTAGTGGCCAATGACCGTAGAAAAGTTAAGTTACATCTTATTAATGAAGTAATAATGGCGTTAATCGGGCAGGAAGAGAGTTTATCCAGCACTATAAAATGTAGGAAAGTACTGAGAATGTTCTTATTAAACGATGTCGGACAAAAAGCAAAGCTTCAAATTTCAGTACTTAATGCTAAGTATTTGATCGCTAAAATTCAATCTTGGCAATCAAGTTAATCGCAAGCCAAAATTTTACAATTTATTACATACTCATCAGGAATAAGAACTGTTTCAACCATTTAAGCCATGATTGATAGCAAAAACGACTTTGAATTGGACATACATTTGCTGAAGGATCATTGCCCGAGAAAAGGTCCCCATCTTCACTCATAATCACACATTGAGCTCCTCCATCAAATTCAAGCAAGACTTCTTTTGAATATTAGTACTGTTTTCTCAAATTTACTTGCTACCAATTTGGCTAATATGGATAATGATTCAGCAAAAGCAATGGCTAGGGAGATGAACCACAGAAAGGCTTCATCCACACTTGCGATGTCATTGTTACTGGTTATTGTATTAGTCTTCTTATGCACTGGCAACAGAACCCAGAAATTTTGCTGCATTTGCTGCCTGGAATTTTCAGATTGGAGCTTGCTTGGCTTTCCATTTCAGACCTGTATTGATGCATTTTGGTTTCTTGGCTTTTGATTCTGGGGTTTCCCATAGTCGCACACTTCTGCTTAAACTTGCTAGACCAGGTGCAAGAGGAAACCCGCGCAACTAAAGGTAAAAAGCATGGATGTATCACAGTGCTCTTTTGGGTATTCCTTCAGAGCATTGTTTTGAACTGTTACTTGGCTTAGTTTTTGCATCTCTACTTCTATTTTTCTTTTTCAGAATTACTATCTAAATTCCGCATCAAATTGGAAGATGAAGCAGCAAAGGCAAATGCAACTATGTTCAAAGTTGTTGCTCGAGTTGCTACTTCACAACATTCATGATCTTAAAGCCAATTCACACAGTACACAGACTGGCAACTGAACCTAGAAGAGATGGCAAGTATTACTTCCAGACAAACTCATCAGTCTTCTCAGTATCATCTTTGGTTTAACTTATTTCATCAATGGACTACCCATAATTTTGGAGCTAGCGTTGGAATTGTAGCAAAGATAGCAGCAAAATGAGAAAAAGGGCACTGTCAGTCATCTATACTCTTCACCAACATGCGCTAACACTGTAGATTCTAAGAACAACGCTAGTTCTCAATTTCTCATCTCATGTATGATTCTTTAGCTGAAATGTGAACTGGCAAACTTATAAGACACTCGTATCAGGGTCCTCAGCAGCCCATATAATAAAAAGCATCAATCAAAATAACTAACTTGAACTTCATCATTCTTCAAATGATTCCCATTCGATGCTAACACAAAACCCGAATAAGTAATCATGACAAAACTGAAATCAACTCTAAAACAATTATCAAAAGTTCGTATGATGCAAACTCAATTTCCCCAAAAAAAAAAAAAAATACAACACGTACAAAAATTAATCATAATTGCCACATATTACTTCAATCAATCCATGAGCATTTAAAAAAAAAAATTAAAACCCTAGCTGCACTAATAACTTAAAAAGCTATTACTACATATAGAGAGAAAGAAACCAACTGAAAGTTTTTTTTTTTTTTTTTTTGGTTTAACTTAAAAAGTAAAAAGAAGAAAATTCTTAAATGAGCTTGAAAGGGAGAGGCCAGGGAGTGGACCTGGGGACCTCGACTTTGTCCTTGATACGCTCTATCATCTTCTCTTTCTTAGGCCTTACCTTTCCGTACGACCCTTTGAATCTCTTCCCTTTCTTCGTCTTCTTGTCGCCTCGCCCGCACACGATCGGCGCCGCAGATGGCAGAGCTTCCGCTGCTGCTGCTGGTCGCGGTGACGCCAGCACCCGCCTTGCTACTGCGCCGCACCACTGCATCGTCACCATTTTCTGCTCTTTTTCTCTTCTCTTTCGCTGAAGTGATGATGAGCGAGCGAACGTGGCTATACTAACCAAGCCCATGAGTTTTGCGTTTTGGGCTCGTTCTACGGGCCGCCCTACTTATAGGCCCAATGTACTAATTACCATTTTAAAATTCATTAAAGAAGTTGAAAAATATAGGTATAATAAATAAAGTAATGATCCAGCCACAAACTCTTGTATAAACTTATTTTGTACAAACTGACGTGTCATTAATTTATTGGTTGAATGAAAATATAAATTAATAAAAACAAATCATGTGGGTCAAGTGATATTTAATTCAACCAATCTTATCATGCCACATCAGTTTGTACAAAATAAATTTGTACAAAAATTTATACCTGTATCATTACTCTAATAAATATAGGTATAATAAATCATTAGATGAAAGTTTGAAAAATAATATATAATTTGTTATAAATAATACCAAGCTTAGTACCCGTCGCACGTTTACAAAAGCCCATATAACCTAGCTAATTATCCATGTAGTAAAGCCAAAATAGACGCAAGTTGTATGTATTGGGCTAGAAGAGCCCACACGAGTTTAAAGCGAGGAGGGATTATTGTTGATGCCTCCAAGACTTGACGGATTGGTTTCAAACAATTTCTTTAGTCACCTGAGATCGAATGTTAGGAAATTAAAGAGATAAAAATTATTTTGGACGTGTAATTATAATATTATTGTAGAAATAATACAATTAACAATGTTTTTTTTTTGTAAAATAACTCAAATAGTCATGTGATCTTGATTCTGATACAAATTTTGCATTCTAATGAGATATATTGACTTAATTTTACACAAGATAAATATAATATTATTTTTTTGGTTGATATCCAAGCTAGTGCAATCTAATTTAATTCAATCTACTAAAATGGCCGTAGTAGTAAATGTTGACATAAATTATTCCTTATTGATTTTGATGATAACAAACATGATTAAGATTGATTAATTGTTTTAAAAGCTCAACATAATTTTCATCTATTTTGACAAGTTTCATAAAGTATTTTTATAAAGATTTGGAGACAAAACAGTCATCTTGCAAAATAGTTCACTGCAGCAGTTTTTGTGGAAAACGGCGATCCGACATTTGTAGTAAACGGCTCGCCGATTTCAAGCAGAAATGGAGATTAGCCTCTGGACGAAAACGGCACACCGACATTTGTGATAAACGGCTCGCCGATATCAACCAGTAGCCTCTGGACCTAAACGGCGATCCGATATGTTGATAAAACGGCTCGCCGATATCAACCAGAACTGAAGGGTAGTCTCTGGACATTAACGGCGAACCGACATGTGTGATAAACGGCTCACCGATATCAACCAGTAGCCTCTGGACCTAAACGGCGATCCGACAATTTGAAAAATCAGCCCAACGGTCATATTGACCAGTCAAACGGCGATCCGACATCTAGCTAACGGTGATCCGACAGTGTGCAGAAAGTCAATAACGGCTAGTTTTCAGCTGCATCTATAAATAAGCTCATTCAAATTCAAACGAAGATTGAACACAACACGACCATTGAGCAAATATTTGAGAATACAATCTTCATAGAGCTTAAAACACATTCTCTCTTCATCTATTCACAAATTGGGCATTGATTTGTAATCTTAAATATTGTGTGAGAGAAAAACAATTTGTAATCTTTTACTTTGAGTAATTGTAAGTGTTGGGATACACTTGGGTTAAGAGATTGGAGATAATCTCTTGTTGTAAAGGTCCATTGACACCTTGGAAGTCAAGTGTAAGCATTTGAAGCCTTGGAGGCTTGCTTAGTGGAATCCTCAAGCCCGGAAAGCTTGGAGGCGTGGACGTAGGCGAGGTTGGCCGAACCACGTAAAAATCTCGGTGTTCGAATCCCTCTTCCCTTATCTTTTTAAATTGTGATCATCTTAATTGTTATTGCTTTGAATTTGATTTATAATTGCATTAAGATTTTCTTTAATAAATTGAATAATTTTTTAGAATCTCAATTCACCCCCCCCTCTTGGGTTGCATACTTGTATTTCAGTAAACTATTCAATTGTTGAATAGTGGGCTCTTCTCTTAATCTTAAGTGGGGTGATAATAACCCGAGTCAGTTGGGGTACGACAATACTCATATTTGGGCCCGAACACATTTTTTGAATACTTGGATTGAATCAAGTTACTTTTACTTGAATTATAAAAGATATTTTGTGTTTTGTAATTATATATATATAAATTTATTTTATAATTTTATGATTTTATGTAAATGAAATCGAGCATGAAATATAAACTTTAAATATTTAAAAATTTAAATATATGTAATGAGTGAGTTAGATAGATAGATATAATTACTTAAAATAATATATATTTTTATTTTTATTTTTTTATTAAATCTAAATTCTATGCCGGACTCCAAGCATATCAAGTGAAGCTGACTTCTGTACACAGTATTCTCAAATTGGATAATATCTGACTAGCATCATTTGAGTCCCGTCCGGGCCGACCGAGTATGTTTAACATTCCTAAATTTTTCTCATTTTTCAAGCTAACATTCTAAGTTAGACTTAAATATTTCTGATCTGGACTTTTGTACCAGTTTCTGATGCAGGTATCACTCCAATATTTAAAAATATGAACTGACTATGTTGTCGTACAGACCCCTAGTTTTTAGTAGTTGTTGATTTGGTTCAAAGACAGTTGAAGCCTTGAAGGATTGGAGTGGAATCATTCATCACAATTCAAACGGTCATATTTTAAAGCACCTTCAGATCCAACGGATGATATTATATCATACAAAATACTGCTGACCTTGTACGTACCAATGGGTGATGGATAATTGGATATGGCAAGTTGGTTGGTGTGGCTCTGATTCAGACACACAACAAAATGAGTATAAAATCTTCAACACAATCGACATGCACTACTTCATAATCTTTGCTTCATTATCTTCATCACCGTCATTACCAAACGCACAGAGACAACAGAGAGAGTGAACACGCCACTTGAAAGCAGAATAATGGATGTGTTGTTGTGCCGAGCTAGTACATTGACATGGTCACAGTCCATATCTCCTTGTCTTCACAGTTCTGCTAAACCCTTTTCAGTCAGTACCAACTTGTTAATTTTACTGCAACTCAATTTCTCGCTAATGTTTTGAGCTTTATTGTTCTTAAGTTGTCTTCGTTTGCGTATTTTCATGCTAATGTGCGTTTGTTCTTCTTGTTTATGCAGAGGTGTGAAGCTAAGAAATTCAGAGTTTTTTGTACTTCTGATCATACCCAGAAGGTAAAATATTGTTGCTTTTGGAGCTAACAGTTTGTAATTGTTAATTACTCTAATTTAAAAGTTTGTAACTGTTAAATGTAGTCTCTACTTTTCTTCTTTTATTATCAATGCCATTCTCTTGTAATGTGTTGGCTGTGATGCCCACTAATCAAGATCATTATTATTGGGCAAGTCAAGTATGAGCATTAAATCTCATAAAAGTTTCTGTATTCTTCTTTGGGTCCTGTTTCGATTAATTGGAATATTTAATGAGGTAAATTGGCAATAAATATGAGTATGCATGCGATATAGCGTTGACGGTGAGGGATTTTATTTTCTTTCGCCAAGAAGGTTCCTGTTATTATTATCTCATACTTGAAGTCGAAAGTAGGATGGATCTTGCTGCCTCGGAGATTTTGTTGACATTTTGCAGGTTGTTGCAGGCGAGTCAGATGACTGTATCAGTAACTGGAGCTACAGGTTTCATAGGTAGAAGATTGGTGCAAAGATTGCAAGCAGGTTACGTGCTCTCCATCGACCTATAATTATAGAGAAATAAGTTTTATATGTTATGTCGTTGATCGCCCACCTGATGAAGCAAGTATAAACTGGATGCACTAACGTAGATTTTCTTAATCCAATCTGGATTACAGATAATCATCAAGTTCGTGTCCTGACACGCTCAAGATCTAAAGCCGAGTTAATATTTCCCGGTAAGAAGGTAATGAATTCCCTCAATTTTCTTCAACAATCAATAAAACTGCTAATTATGAACGCTAATCTTTTAGAACCTTCTTCTTCTTCTTCTTCATTTTTTTTCCCCTTATGTTCAGGAAAATAGAGTTCATCGGCTTGCATCTTTTAATAAAAGGTTGAGTTAACTTGATTTGGGCGAAATACCGACTTTTTCTAATTGTATTTTCTGCAGAACTCATAAATGGTTGGATTTCTGAAGTCATTTTCAACATGTTATCCATTAGTAATAGGATTTTAAACTTCTATTTTTTCTGGTGACTCTGGAACCAGTTTTCTGTATTCGTTTTGTTAGAATTTTTGCTTACCTTGTTCTGTGCACTGATATTCATAGACAAGGTTTTTTCCTGGAGTTATGATTGCGGAGGAGCCACAGTGGAGAGACTGCATTCAAGGTTCAACTGCTGTTGTAAATTTGGCTGGAACGCCCATAGGTACAAGATGGTCCTCTGAGGTAAACATTGCAAACTGATTGAAGTTCATAGCTTCCACTGATCTATTCTTCATTTGTCAAATTTCAAAGTAGTTGTTGCTCTGAGAAAGAGGATGGCTTATATGCTCTCATCTGAGTTTAGCCACTACTGGTTTGTATGATCTTTTGTCCAGACATATCTTGCTTAAGAGTAATTCATAGAAATTTTAAACTACATTCATTTCCAACCAATAAATTTCTTTAGGATTTGTTCATTGTTGCCTGCATAAACCTTTTTTAGGTAAATTTGACCTTGATTTAGTTCTAGAACGCTGTTAGAAAAGTTAGAACCCAGTCACTTGACAAATCAGTGCCTATGCTTGACATTCCTTCATAGTTTATGTGGACTTCTATCGATTACGTATGATGTACAACATATTCCTATTTCTATCTAAGGTATGAAAATGTGATGATTGTTGCTGGCCTTTCCATTGAAGAATTGAGCCTCACAAGGCACAAGCCAATTGCTCTGCCTTTCATTTTTCATGGTTCTCTTCTGATCTTTTTGACCTAGAGAAAGAGGCACATACGTCACCATCTTCTCAAGTAGATTATATATTTGTATTTTATCTCTAAAGCTGCAGTTTGCTAATCTCCTACTGTAATGCAGATCAAGAAAGAGATCAAGGAAAGCAGGATCAGAGTCACCTCAAAGGTTAGAATTTTTTTCCTTGTTTGCCTATCTCTACATATGCAAGCATTTGAAATATTTTTGTTTTGGCAAAAAAATAATATCTCTAGATATGTTTAATGTTATCCCGTCTGTTCACTCAACATTTGACTGATTTTGAAGGTTGTAGATTTAATTAATGAGTCACCAGAAGGAGTTCGACCCTCTGTATTGGTCAGTGCAACAGCTCTTGGTTACTATGGTTTGTTTCTAACACAAAATTTTCAACTTTTGAACCTTGGATCTACTAAAACTGTATTATTGAAACTCAAATCAAATTTTAAACTGAGAGATAGAGGTCCACTATTTGTTTAAGTATCCCTACCCATATGCTGATTTGGTCAATCTGAGATATTCTTAGCAAATTATTAGTCAGTCTGCTGATTCTGAATTCAAGCTTCTTGATGAATATTTTTTTCACCTCATAATATGTTTAATTTTCTTTATCTTTAGTTTTCTTCAATTCTCAGGAACTAGTGAAACCGAAGTATTTGATGAGAGCAGCCCATCAGGAAATGATTACTTGGCTGAGGTAAGAGTCTGATTCCTGTAAAATTTCCGAGAGTAAACATCCCATATGTGTGCTCTAGATTTCCTATATTTACAATGGGGTTATATTATTGAGTAAATTGGTTTTAACATGCAGTGACTATTGTGCAAAAGTTTATTGTTTGGTCAGTTTCAACAGAGGGGTTTTGGTAACTTCTCAGTTTGATGTTTCTTTGTTGATTATCATTTGCTGACGAGGGAAAAATAATTCAATGACTGTTATAGTTTATGTCTGTTTTTAACAAATTTAAAAAACAACCAAATGCTGACAGCAGGCATTTGAACTGTAAGTTTGAAAATTAAAGTTACTAATGTCATAGGCTATCCTATATGCATTTTAAGGCGAAAGTCGTTCACATGCCATAAGGTGGTTAGCTGCTTACCTCATGACAATTAAAGTAAAGCTGATGGAACTCCTGCTTCCTTTCACTAATTTTTGTAGTTTTCACTTGTGTAACACCAAATACTGACAGTGCCCTTGCTTTCCTTGAACGTAATGTATACCTGGCCAGGTCTGTAGAGAATGGGAAGGAACAGCCCTCAAAGTGAATAAGGATGTAAGATTAGCACTTATTCGCATTGGCATTGTTCTTGGTAAAGATGGTGGTGCTTTAGGTATAATTCGTCTTTTGAGTCTTATCTCGTTAATTCTGTTTTTCAATTTCAATTGATGGGTTCTAATTCTAAATTAATATTGGAGTGATGACCAATCCAGAGAGGCTTATGTGACTATTAGAACAATTGGAAGATGATTTGCCGAAATGATCATTGACATTCAATTTTTTTCGTGTAATAAATATAATGAGGAAGCTGCTGCTTCAATTGCCAGAATTTTGATTTTATTTGGTTGACTGAAGTTAGCCTTAATCTCAAACAAATGGATTGATTTTCTGTTCTAAATGACAAAAGATACATATTTGCTTATACAGTTTTGATACTTCACTTTTCAAAAAGCTTACTCCTTGTGCTATATACGTATAATTCTGACCTCTGCAGCTAAGATGATCCCTCTCTTCATGATGTTTGCTGGTGGACCGCTGGGCTCTGGACAACAATGGTATTTACTCTTTATCCTCTGGACACCATTTAATTAAGCATTGTGGAGGATAATTTTCTCTGTCTGCTCCACATAGGTGTTCCTATCCAATCATAAAGTTCCTTATCCTATAATTTTTCGATTAAGATAAAAGAATGCACGGAACACATCAAAATGTGTGAGACTGTTTGATCAATGGTCCCTCCTACTTTCTTCTGCAGGACTTTAAATAATTGCTTGTTCTTGTAATTATGTAGGTTTTCATGGATTCACTTGGATGACATAGTGAACCTGATATATGAAGCTCTATCCAATCCATCTTATCGAGGTAATGCTCTGCTGATTAAGGCATAAAATCTGGAGTGAAACCAATTAACCTGGTTGATGGTATTTCATTCATTCCGTGCCTTCTGCTCTGTATATCATGTTTGGCTAGTACTCGTAAAAAGTAAAGAGATAACCTCCTTTTTTGGATTCTCCATGTTAGATTGCATTAAAAACTTAAGTTCATGATGTCCCTCCCAGCTTAGATGGTGTCTGGTTTCTATAAACCAGCTTGATCATGTAATCTTAGTTTTCCATGCATTTTTAAAATTCAGAGATGGGAAATGTATGAAGAGATTAGAGGTTTCTGCAGTCCTTCACCGAAGTTTCTTTCACTTTCACTCTAAACTGCACTGATATGTTCTCAAAAATAACTGCTAACATATTTTCTTGACTAGTAGAGCTATCAAATTCTGAATATCTGATTCATTTTGTTTCATCATAGTATCATTTTGTTCTCTTTGCCTTTGGAAAATCTCTTTGTTGGGCATTGCATTATTGTGCTGTATGGTATGGGATACTTGGTTTTAAGACTCAGCAACAATTAAACTCACTCTCAGTGTGCTGAATGTTAGGTGTCATCAATGGTACTGCACCAAACCCTGTTCGATTGGCTGAGATGTGTGACCATCTGGGCAATGTCTTAGGTCGACCATCATGGCTACCTGTACCGGAATTTGCCCTCAAAGCAGTTCTTGGAGAAGGTGCTTTTGTGGTAAGAATGTCATTGTTCTCATGTCATTCACTGGCTTGTTCCTGATTATTTCAGCTCCCAATAAACAACTTTCAAACCAATTGCAGGTTCTTGAAGGGCAAAGGGTGGTGCCTGCTAGAGCCAAAGAATTGGGTTTCCCATTCAAATACCGCTATGTGAAGGATGCACTTAAAGCCATTATGTCTTGAAGCATGGCACAAGCCAACAATAGCATGCATGCATATTGCTAGTTCTTTCAGCCTGAGGATGCAAGCTTCTCCTACTGTAACCTGAGTGATTCTTTTTTGTAGTTTTTGTTGAATGATTCTTTTACAAACACTTGCTGATGCAAAAATCTGTTGTAGGATACTTCTATTTGGATTTCAAATACGGCACGTATTCATAGCCTTTTACTGCAAATATTGTAGTATTGGACTCAGAATGGTTCCGCGACCATCACTGGTCCTTTCAACCAACCAAATTCTTGTATACCATTTGCCACCAGAAGAATCACTTTCATTTCTCAACTTGGACGAAGTGTGTTCCGGAAGATTTACCACTATAAGAATCTCTTTTACCCGATTTCTCAATTTGGAAAAGAAGCGCTTTTGGAAGATTGGAAGTCGTTAACAGCTGTAAATGCTCAGTCTCATAGCCAGCATGCTCATTCCGCCCCTCCTATTCTACCTTATTCGCCAAAGAAAAATAGAGTACGTTATAAAGAATTAATTAGTAAGTTGAATATCCGGGAGTCAAAAAATCGTTAATTTTAAATTTGAAAAAAAAAAAAATTTCGAATTATTTGATTTTGACTGTTGATGAACTTCTTGTTGTTTTCAACAATTCATGTAAGAATGAATCCAGGAAAAACCTATGAGTATACTAGCTACAGAAAAAGAAAAAGAATTTATGATAGTCAATATGGGACCTCAC